>NW_014012871.1:20747-21574 GCF_000611645.1 Monoraphidium neglectum
GCCGCCGGCGCCGGCGGCGCGCAGCAGCAGCGGCTGCAGCGCCGCCATCAGATTCGACAGCGCAGCGGCGGGGCCGGCGCGGACCTCCTCCTCTGAAAACACCTCCACCGCGGCCGCCGCGGCCACGCCTGCTGGGCCGGCCTCTTTTCCCAGGCCCAGCGCGGCGCCCAGCGCGTCGGCGGTCGGCTGCAGCGCGGCCTGGGTGGCGGTCGCGGCGGCGGCCAGCAGGCGGGACGCGCGGTCGGCGGCGGCGAGGGCCTGCAGGGCGCGGGGGCGCGGGGCCAGGTCTGCGGGGGCGGCGTTGGAGGGGGGTGGGCACAGATTCAGTAGACTGGGAAGAGTGAGAGCTGGCACGCTGATGACTGACATGATGCGTCACTAGTGACGTCCCCTGGGAGTGTAACATGATGCAAACACCCTTCGACTTTGCCAGAGCGTCCCACACCAGCAAGCGTGGAACCCTGAGGGGCGCCGCAAGCACCCGCTCTGCGCGCCGCAAACACAGAAAAGGACCTCGGGGGACACCAGTGACGGCTCAGGCTCTGCACCGCGCGGCCGCCGGCCGCCACATGCACGGGCAGCGCGCACCTTCCGCCGCCGCAAGCGCCGCCAGGTGGTCCGCGCACAGCAGCGCCTCCGCCCTCAGCGCCCCCGCCGCGCCCGCCGTCACGCCGCCCGCGGCGAGCGCCGCGCTCTCGGCGCCGGCCGCGAGCAGCGAGAGGGCCGTCGGCAGCGGCAGCGCGCCGGAGGTAGCGGCTGCGGCGACGAGGTGGAGGGAGGCCTCTGTTGCGGCGCGGCAGGTGGCGGCCAGCGCCATGTCCAGGAAC
>NW_014012870.1:0-10000 GCF_000611645.1 Monoraphidium neglectum
CGGCTGGGTGGGGGGCGCGGGGCGGTGAGGGCGTGCGCGCTCTTTGGGGACGAGCCGAGCTTTGAAACAAGAAACATGCGGCGTGGCCTCGTAACTCTTGCGTGGCGCTGTAATTGCTTTTGCTGCTGGTCGATTCGGCCCATCGGTGGCACGCGGCACCGATGTGCTCTGGGCCGCTGCCGTGGCGCGCCTTCATCGCTTGCGCTGGTTTGCTCAGCAGCTTGCTGCAGGGGTAAGGGGCACTCATCAAGGGGTCCCAGGGTTGCAGACGGGGTGCTGGCACCCATCACATTGAGCTGCATCTCCCTCCCAGACCCAGGAAAGTAAGACGTCCCGCGTTGCCAGGGGTGTCGGTCCCCTGTCGCGCGGGACGCCCACGCCCACAGTGCGCCCGCTGCACTTCACCGTGCACCCCCAGCCTCTGATTCGTGCATGGGGCCCGCCTTGCTTTGCGACGGCCGCTGATTGGGTGTGCTGCTGCGGCGGCTGCGGTGACGCTGGGTGCTTGGGTTTGGTGACAGCGATTACTCACGTTCCGACACGTCAAGGAGGCTACGCTCTCAAGCCAGGGGACGAAATGGGGGCGATGCATTGAGAATGAAACGCGGCTTGACGTATGCGACAATGTCCGGGTGGAGCAGCGTCAGGCGGCGCGGAAGGCGCCCTCACGCTGGGCCAACGAGGAAGAAGGGCAACCAGGTGGTCAACAGTTTGCGCCGCAGCAACCGCACGCGGCCAGTGCTGCAAGGCCAAAAAAGCCTTGCCACCGCGGCAGGTTACGGCTCGGGCTGAAACTGTTCATGTCCTGCCTGCACGAGGTGAGGGCGGGTCCCCCAAACGGGATGAATCAGAAGCGGCGCCTCACAGCCCACGGTCAGCCAAGAATTTGGCGAGCCCTCCGAGGGTCGCGTCCACCGCGCTGTTCCACTTGCCCGCCGCCCACGCCCGGAACTCGGCGCCGAACAACCGCTCCTCCTGGCCCGCCCCCTTGGGCGCCGGCGGCGGTAGCGTGCCGTGTGCGCGCGCGACGGTCGTGGCGCCGCCCCATAACGCGCCGCGCGTCGCCGTGCACGCGCCCGCCGCGGCGGCGAGGCCGGCGGCGAAGTAGAAGCCCCTCAGCAAGTTGGTCGGCTTGATCGTCACGCCGAGCGCCGACATGGCAGCCTAAGCCAGAGCCGAGACGGCCACTGCCGGCGCGGGCGCTTTGTCCGCCCTGGTGTGTCGCCGGCGCGCACACCACGGTGTGCTGCCAGCGGCCTACGACAGCGCCGTCCTCCTGTTCGCCCGAGTTGCCAGACGGGACTTCGCCGCCTGGAGACTGTTACTGCTGCTATACTCGCCTGGTCAGGCACTAGAAAGCGATGTGTGAAGTTGTGCGGATCTGGCACCGCGAGGCACTTGATCTTGATGTGAATGGCGCCGGGAAAGCTGTTGATCAGAAGCAGATAGACGGTTGAGGCGATTGCTAAGCACCTCCCTAGGTCTCACCTTCAAGAGGCAAATGCAGGTGCCACAGGAAGCAGCAGTGACAACAGTTGATGCACGAGTGCGGAGTGCTGGCCTGGATTGCCACATGCCTATGTACTGTATGTATGTATCTCCTGCTCTTCCTCCGCCGTCTTGGTCTTCCAAAATGCAGCACCCACAACTTGCAAACCGCCGCCAGCTGCGGCGCGCCGCCTGCTGAAATGCTTCCGTGTGCCACCGCAAAAGTGCGGCCGCCGCCTTGTCTGCATTTTTGCTGACCCCAGCGAGCACCCGGGGCGAGACGGCGATTCCCACAAAGAATTACCATGTCAGAGGCATAGCAGGACCAGAGGGGCGATCAGTGGACGGTGGGGCCGCCACAGGCGCCAACGCGAATGCGGCGGGCCGCCCGCTCGCGACCTGCCCGTCCAAACCAGCCTCTTTCCCATCTCTCTTGTATTGCCCCGCTGTACTGCTTTGGCGGGGCCTCTCGGGTGTGTACAGTCATGCTGCAAAGCAGGCCAGAAATACGGGTGGACGCCCGCGGCTGCCGCCGCCGCCGCGAGCCCCGCAAAATTTGGTGCCCTTATCGGCTGCGCCGGCGCGCCGCGTACAGTTGTGTGACAGGTGTTGGGTGGCCGCGCCAGCCGCGGCCCGCGAGGGCGGCGCCCGCGCGGCGTCCGTCAAAAATGGAGGGGGCGGCGCCTCCTGCTCACAAGAACTGGGGTTGGAGTTGGCGGGCGGGGGCGGGGGGCCGGGCGGAGGAGGCGGATGGGCGCCGAGTGAGAGCCGACACGCCTTGAATTGCATGCACCTCGCCGCGCCGCGTACCCGCGGGCCGCGCCCTCGCAGGCGAGGCGTCTCCCTGAACTCCGAAGCCCCTCTTCTTGCGAAGGCGCCCGCAGCCCACCCATTGCACGTCCGCCCCCTCCGAGATCCCCAGCCAAACTGCTTGCATTCCATCGCATGCTCCAGACTCCCACAAACGGGCGGCCCCTCCCCCTCTTCGTCGCAGGCCATTACAATCACCGTCCTCCCCTGCTGATTCTTGCCCCTGTCACCTTCTCAATGGCCTTGACCAGGGTGGTCTTGGGCACGGCGCCGATGATGGTCTCCATCTTCTGGCCGTTCTTGAACACCTGCGGGGCAGGCAAGACGCGACGCGGTGGCGGTTCCTGATGGTGCGGGGACGCGGCGTGCCGCCAGCCACGGCGGGGCAGCCTGCCGGCCTTCCGGAAGCCTCGCCTGTGGGCCGACCGTGCGGCCCAAAGTCGGGACTCGACGACGCTTGAAGGGGCGATAATCTCCCTCGTCCCCGGGCATCCAGCTCCTTAATGATGCTAGCCGGCGCATTGCGGCTCCTGCATCAGGCAGGCCGTACCGCCCCTCTATTGCCCCTGCAATGTCCTCCATGGGGCGCGGATGCACGCACCATGACGGTGGGGATGCTGCGGACGCCGTACTCGCTGGCAGTCTGGGGCGACTCGTCAGTGTTGATCTTCACCTGCGAGAGGGTGTGTGTGTGTGTTTGTGTGTAGATGTGTGTGCATGTAGGTAGAGGCTTTCAAACGGGGCAAGAAGAGGTGGAAAGTGTCGTGCCTGCAAACAGCACGGCCAACTTATGAACCGGCGACACCGGCGCTCTGGCACGGGTGGCGCACAGCGCCTCGCGCTGCTGCGCGCCAGTCCCAGTGCAGGCGCCGACGCGCCGGCGCTAGCGGCTGCCACAGTGCTGGCTGTGCGTGCCAACACGGCACGTGGGTTGCACCAAACCGACGCCACCCGCTGTCAGGCCGCGAGTGGCGCTAGCGGCGTGTCGAAGCGCATCTGCGAACTGTTTCGACGCCTACATGCTGCTGCGAATCGGCCTGGGTCGGCCAGGATTGCATGAACTGACCGGGGGGGCACCTTGGCCCCTTAGCTCCAAACCGTACACCACACGCGCGATGCGCCAACGCGCCACTCACGCACGTGACCTTGCCGCTGTACTCCGCCGCCAGCTCGTCGACCAGAGGCGCGATCATGCGGCAAGGGCCGCACCAGGGCGCCCAGAAGTCGACCAGCACGGGTTGCTTGCTCTGAAGCACCACCTCGTCGAAAGTGGTGTCGTTAACGTCCCCAGCTGCGCGGCAAGAAGACCACTAGGTCAATTGATGCAAATGTACCAGCTTTGAGGCACGCCATGGGGCCCGTGGGCCACAGGCAATCGACTGACTGCACCCACGCACCGACGGTGACCGCCTCAGCCCGCGCCACTAGGCGGGAGGGCCGCACGGCAATAGGACGCGCCGAAAAGATGGCGGTGCGCCCTGCCATCCGGCTGCAGGACATTTGCTTGTTGGCAAGCATCGTGGCAGATCTGAGACCCGTTTGCGGAGGAGACGAGATACTCTTAGGAGCTAGTTGCGATACGAGTAGCTCAAATTCAACTCAAATGGCCTGAGATCGGGGCCTCCAGGGGCCATGAGTCCACGCGGATCGTGGGAGGCACCGTTGGGCTGACAATGCACATTTACTTCAAGCGTGGCGAGTATGCTGGTACCTCAATCAAATACAATACGTCATTTATTGGTGCCAGCTGCAGCTCAAGTTGTGCCACAACACACTGCATGCTGTGCTGACCGCAGTTGCACTTGGCCGCGATGGCGTTGGCAGGGTGCAGTGTTGCGCATGACTCCTGCAACGTCCCATACAAGCAGGATTCGTCATTATCAAAAGGATTCAACTGCCACTTCTGACCAACGAAAAAATTTCGCCGGAGCCAACGAGCCAGTAACCAAGATCGCAGGGCACCGGGTTCCATGCTCGCCTCTAGTCAGGCTGCTGTTGCCCCGCACAGGAACTGCGATAGGCAAACATACCATGTTGAGCAGGGCACAGGGTATCTCGGCGCAGGGAAGGGACACCTATCGCCCTCAAAGCAAGCTAGTAGCCCAATTGCGACTGGTCAACGGAATGGTCAAACCTGGCTGGGCAACGCCTGCGTAATGGTATGCGCAAGGCAAATGCGACCCATGCGTGGTGCCCCCTGGCAGGCAGGGCAGATGCATCCGCACTGCTTGCCAAGCCTCCCGCCCAACCTTGAGAACAGCGGCCGGGCTTCGCCGCGGCCGCCGCTCTTCCACTTTCCAGGCGACCGCCCGAGCCCCACGTATGTTGATGGGTGTTGCTGCTTGTATGCACCTCCAGTCTGCAAAGCGCTGCTCGGCACGCGCGTGCCGAGCAGCGCTCCGCGTGTGAGCACGGCGCAAGGGCAGAGTTGTCGCCCCACCACGGAACTCGCGTCAGTCAGCATGATGGCAGCTTCACGCTTACACGATGAGCCGAGATAAGGCGCGCCCGCAGCACTCGCAGCGCTCCATAGCAGCCCCATCTAGAACCTGGCGGCCTCCTCTGCAGCCGAATCGCGAGTCCGGCGAGCGCCCCCTCTTCTCTTCTGTCAGGCGCCCTGCCCCGCTGGTACGTGGGGGTCAAGGTTCCGCGCCTGGCAGTCACGGCCCTTGAGGACGCATCCTCGGGGCACGTCATTGCCCATTGCGGCGTCGCCCCGATATTACCAGCCACCACGAGCCGTTACTGCGGCAGGGCACGCTGTGCGCATCAGCCATGCGCAGCGCGCGCGCCACCACGCCGCCTTCCCGTTGAGTGCCATGAGCTCGCGCCTGCTGATGGCAGAAACCCTCCGCCTGTCGACAGCACTCGAGTGGCGCTTCCCACGTATGGCGCCGTCCTCCCATGGAGCGCTGGCACAGCGCCCGTGCTGCCCCTCAGCTGACAAAGCGGTGCGCTCGGCAACTGCAGACCTGCCGCGCAAGTGCGGACAACCACCACACACCAAAGGCCACTGGGCCAGACCAGGGGTCTCGCAACCAAAGGGACTGCTGCACTTACACAGTTGCAGAACGAGCGAAAAACAAAGGGTCATCTTCCACAAAAAAGCTTGCAGCACAGAGCTCGGCGCCGCAGGCAGGAACCCACGCGGCGCATCGCTGCCCGTGTGCAGGCGGTGACTGCAACCAAACCCCTCTACCCCC
This sequence comes from Monoraphidium neglectum, assembly GCF_000611645.1. Taxonomy (NCBI): domain Eukaryota; kingdom Viridiplantae; phylum Chlorophyta; class Chlorophyceae; order Sphaeropleales; family Selenastraceae; genus Monoraphidium; species Monoraphidium neglectum. The sequence continues at coordinate 5,502 of NW_014012870.1, forward strand.
GATAGCGGAAGCCCAGGCACGGGCTCCTTTGCGTGTCAAGAGAGCCGGCCGATGCGCAGCCTGGCCCGGGAAAGAAATGTACTTTTGCCGGCGGCGGCATAGAGCGCTGACCCAAAAGTCGGCGCGCCGGTCGCCGCAGGATCTTGGTCACAAGCGGCGCCGACTCCGCGCGACCCGCGCCGCGCCGCGCCCATGCCGCGACAGGAAGCAGCCCGCCACCGCCGCGCGCCTGATCCGCGCCCCGCCACACGCGCCGGCGGCGGCGCGGGGCGCTGCAGGCGGTCTCCAAGATCTCCCAGATCTCGGATCACGCCAGCCCGGCGATCTTCTGGAGGTCTTTGAGGTAGTGGCCCTGTGCATTCGAATCAAACGACAGCCAGCAAAGCAAAGCTTTGATCATTGACGGATCGCCAAGCTCCAGCCCCAACCTGCGACGCAGCTGCTCTCTCCTCACAGCTTCTCACGGAAACCAGGGGCCATTATGACCCCAAGCTCTCCCCCGCTTTGCCCCCAAAGGCCCATGTGCTGCACGCATGGGCGCGCATGAGCCCTGCACCGCGCCCTGGGCCCGGCCACGCACCACCAGGAACGCCAGGATTGCCGCCAGAATGGTCGCCAGCAGCGGCAGGGGGGATGATGCCTGTGTGTGTGTGAGTGTGAGTGTGTGTAGATTCAAGAGCGTGTGTGCACGCGCGTCTACACGTGATGTGCAGTGTGCGTGGCACTGCCAGCGTGCTGGTCATCGCACGCTGCGTGCCGCGGGCCTGTGATGGCGACACTCAACACCGTGCCCCAGCAACTCGCCGACAGGCGCCGGTGCCGCCGCGCACGCCCCCGCCCCCCTCCCCTTCCCATCCCTCCTCGCCGCGCCCGCACCTTGGTGGCAGTGCCGCCACCGCGCGACAGCGTGTCCAGCCGCCGCTTGAGCTGGTCCCGCTCGTCGCGAATCTGCGGCGTGGGTTTGCAAACAGGCCCCACATCTGAAATAGGAGCGGCGTCTTCTGAATGCTCAACGCCGCCTTGGCAGGGGGGCGAGGGCTGCGCTCTGAGGCTGTGCCGCGGGCGCCACGCCCCACCCTGGACGCCCGAGCTGAAGCAGTGCAAGCGGCCCACTAGCAAGAGAGGCTTTGGCGGGCCTGCTAAGGTGTGCATGTTGCTCCGTTGTGCAGATGCCGGGCTTGGGCGCGCAGATGAGAGTAAATGATGACCCGTGCGTGCATTTGCATGTGTGCGCACACGCACAGAAAGTCCCATCCGTGCACACATTCACACATTTGCGTGAGGCATTATTCAAGCGGTCGGCGCGTCAGTGGGCCCCACTTACGCGCCGACCTCGCCCACGTGAGAGACACACGCCACACAGCACCAGCAGACAGCACACGAATGTCTGCACAACAACCCCACCTGCTCAAGCTGCCTCCGCAGCGCCCGGTTCTCCACAGTCAGGTTCCCGGGCTCCTCCACCGCCGGCGCCGCGGCTGCCACCCGGCTGCGCACCACCGTCGGCGCCGCCGCCGCCGCCACGGGCGCCGCCGCGACGGGCGCCGCCGGCGCCGCCGCCGCGACGGGCGGCAGGATGCTCTCCAGCTGCGCGCGCGGGGGTGGGCGCGCAGGGGATGATATATCGGCTTTCCAGCGCGCGACACGCTTCTCGCCAACCTTGCTCCCCTCCCAGACCCTGCTGAGGCAGTCCCTTCAAATCCTCGACCCCCTCATCTGCCAACTTCATGCCGGCCGGACCCGTTCTGTGCTGGCCTCTCCGCCGCCAGCGTGCCCCACCTTTTCCGACTTCTCATCCTCGGTCTCGTTGACCTCGGGCACCTGCAAATTCAGATCAGATTATCTCAGATCAGATCAGACCGCATTGCTGCGCTGTCAGGCAAGGGCGTGAGGCCGTAGGCCGGGCCAAAAGCTGCCGGCGGGCCGCTGCGTGCAGGCACACCGCCAGCAGCGCGCTTCAGCAAGAGCACGACGGCAAGCATCCACGGGCCCCAGCCCAGCTGCACAAGCACGCTGCCTCACCGGGGATGGCGGCGCCGGCGGCCCCTCGATTATGACCCGCAGCTTCGTGCCCTGGGGGTAGCCATCAACAGGTGTCAGCAGGCAGGGCGATGTTGTTTAGACTGGGAGGGCCGCGAGCTAGGCGATCAGGCCTCGACTGGAACCCAAGCACCCGAGCTGCAGGTGCTGGTGCCATCAGGGGCGCCCTGAGCAGGGCAGGCAAGCGGTATGCGCCTGCTTGACGCGGCGAGGCAACCCCTATCAGCTCACCTCGCTCTTCTTGAATGTGTCGGGGCCAATCTCCTGTGACAACAAAAATGGGGGGGTGGCAGCAGTGTGCCGTTGCTCTTTTGCGGATGTGCGCACATCAGTCTGCTGCAGCGTCCATCAACGCGTGTGTTTCGGGTGAGTGGAGCCATGGCAGCCCACCACTGCTGCTCCGGCGGCGGATGCACTCGCTGCTCGGCCTGGTTGCGGTTGATGACGCCGCGCGGCCCGCTGCGCTTTCTGCCATTATTCGCGCGTGCGCCAAGACACGGCTGACTGAGGCGTCGCTGCGGCCGCCGCTGGTTCCGCCTCCCTAGCCCCTGCTGTCAGAGGCCGCCTTCCTCCGCCTCCTGAGTCAACCTCCACTACTCCGGCGCGGCAGCTTCTCAAAACGCCGTCCCTGCCCGCTGCTGCCCACCGCCAACTACTCCCCTGCTGCCAACGCTTTGTGCGCGCGCAGCCCCACCGCCTCACACCCAAAAGCGCGCTGAAAAGCGGGGCCGCGCCGGCAGCCGCCGAGCAGCGCACCTCTCCCGCGGGCAGCACCTCCGTCTGCACCAGGAATTTGTCCTTGCAGTGGGCCATGTCCGCTGGGTACTCCTTCTGGGCCTGAAAGACAGCAGCGCGATGGCGCGGCACGCGCAAGGTGCGCAACTTGCGTCTGCGTCTCGGGGTGGCGGGCGCAGTGGGCGCGGGCGGCGCGCGGCGCTGATGCCGGCGCGTCAAGCCCACCTGCATGATAACCTGCACGTTGGCGCTGGTCCTCGGTTCCACCACGCCCTGTGGGGAGGCGATGCGTGCGCGTGGCGTCAGGGCGCCGGTGCGTCAGCCATGCGACGCGGCAGGCTCGCCATGCGGCGACCTGGGGGTAGCGCATGGCAGCCCCGAGAGGGCTGCTGCGCCGCGCGGCCGCGTTCCATGGAGGGTGCCCAGGAGCATGCTGTCTGCGCCGGCTCGAGCAACTCACCGCGCTGGGACGGACGACATATTTTTTGGGGGTGGTGGTCTTGACCTGCAGAGAGTCGCGGGGACGGCAGGCGCCGCTTGCACCTCCGGCCTCTGCCGCCGAGCCACAAACGACTACACCTGGGTTCACAGATCGCTGCAGCCGCTTGCCAAGCACCTCACTCTCTGTCACGCCAGGTGCGAAGCCGCTGCGCACGGTGCCCACGCTCATTTGGGCGCGCCCGCCCCACATGGCTGCTTGCCACACCAGATCCACGCGGCTCAAAGCTAGCATGGCGACTCAAGCGTCCAGCTGCGGCCGAAGCTGCTTATTCCGCGGCACAGGGCTGACAGCGAGCGCAACGCACCTTGAAGGCCAGCCGATCGCCCGTGGGATTGTGTATGGAGATAGATGCTGGCAGCTGCTTGTTGATTTGGACTGCGAGGGGGGCCAGGCCGAATGAACAGGTAAGTTGCTGCACACACACTGCCACCCCCTCCTCACGGGTTGAACCAAAGGCTTACAGCGGAAGCGCAGCTCCTGGGGGCTGATCTCCGCCATGGCTGCTGTCGAGCACCTCCGCTGCAGATGAGTGAGGCCTGAGACGACAAAGGGAAGGCTGGACAACGAGATCACCACCGAGAACGACGAAGGTGCGTGTCAAGAATAAGGCGCGTGCTTACTCTGTGCACAATGACCCACATGGCTTGTAACCGCCACGAGCACCTGACTCACACCATGCCATCAACGCCAGCGGCAGCTTCCGCGCGAGCGCCTGCGTCACAGGCACTCCTTACGGTTTATCCAGGGCGGGTCGAGCGCAGGCAGAACAGCGCGGCTCGCCGGCTGTGCTACACGACAGAATCTATCTACGTGTAGCCAATCAAGCATATGCTCCGCGCTCGTCGCTGCCAGGCCTCGCCGGCAGCACGGCGGGCACTTTCACGGATAGGTCATGCCGCATTTACCCTCAAAGCTGCTTGCCCATCCCTTCCAGCCCGGCATACAGAACAGCTTTATGCTGCCGACTTGGGGCCACACAGGGTACTATTGAGTGTAACGGGTAGCCTCCTGTACAGGCGCAGCAAATAGCCAGGCCGGTCAGCTGTGCAAGAATATTCCAACCTTGCTGCTCCCAGACCAAAAAATGGGTACAACACAAGGCCTCGACGCAGCTGGCGCGCTGATTGCACGGCACAAGGCCGCCCTTGCAGCACTGGGGCAGCAACCCCAGCAACCCACCTGCAAGCGCAGGGACGCGTGCGCGACCCGCGCAGCGCGCGCG
>NW_014012870.1:11657-21385 GCF_000611645.1 Monoraphidium neglectum
CGCAAACAGACGGGGCCGGCGTCGCGCGAGGGAGAGGCGGGTTGTGGAGGGGCAGTGCGCCGTCTCGCCACCCACGCGCGCGGCGGCAGTCCGCAGCGCCACCACGCGGACTTCCGCTCCCCGGCTCCCGGCATGGAGGCCAAGATTCGACCTGTTTGGTCTACACCCACTGGACTGCGCCAGCACGCGCGCGGCCAGGCGCCGCGTCGGTCAACCGAAAGTCAACCCGCTGCCGCTCACCTGCACCCGGCTGAGGTTCTCCGCTATGTGCCGCGCGACGACGTGGGCCGCCTCGTGGGCTATAACCGCCGCCAGCTCATCTTCGGACGACATCAGGCGCAGGAGGCCTGGGGGGAGACATGAGAATTCAATACGAGGTGCATGTTTGCTGCATTTTGTTGGGCAGGGTTTGATGAGGTGTGCGGGCCACGCGGCTGATCTTACGGTATGCTAGAAAGCGCAAGAAGCCAAGGGCGCAGGCTGGGCGGCGCCGCTCGTGCTGTCTGGAGAGAGGGGGCAGGGTGTGCGCGGTTGGCGGCTACCTGCACGGGTGCACCGGCACACCTGTGAAAACGACCACCTTGCCTCCTGGTGCCTGCGTGCGGCCGCGAGCACCCGGCGGCGGCGCGTCGGGGTGCGCGGGCGGCAGGGGCGCCGGACGCTCGTGGGTGCTCGAGGGCAGCCTGCCGCCGCCCGGGTCGCCGCTTCTCCCCTTCCCTTGCTGATGCAGGCCCTCAGGGCAGCCTTTCTCATCCGGTGAGCAATAAACACTCGCGCCTATCCAGCTGCACACCTGCCCATCCTGTCAGCTCAGCATCGGCATGAGTGCCCGCCCCCGCCCCCAGAACCGCTGGCCAGGGTCAACCACGACCAAAGCCCGGAACGCCGTCCGGGCGCCCGGGCAGCAAGCTCATGCGACGCCCGTCGCCGGCCCGCCCGGTCAAACCTCTCACCACGAACGCGTTGACCTGGTCGTCGTGGATGACCGCGAACTCCCACTGGATGTTCTTCATGTGGCTGCTGTAGCCGCCGCCCTCCCCATCGGACGCCACCTACACGAAAGCAGTATGACCGCGGGGCAATCACGCACGCACTGTATCTCGTACCATACATGTTCTTGTCAGCTCTCATAGTACGGGGTGTGTTTCGTCAGCCTGGCGCCGAACAAGTCAACATAGAACCCAGCAACTTTGACAGTGCTGCTGTGACGTTGTGCACCTCCTGCGGTGAGCTAGAGGTGCTGTGATGATAATATCCTTCTGCTACTTTTGGTATGGGCAGGGTGGCATGTGGATGGCCGCAGAGGCAAGCCACGACGACTTTGTCCCCACCCCGGGGTCAGCCATGATTGTTGCACGCGCGCCCCGCCGGCGGCGCGCGCACCTCTGCGATGCGCCGCCCCACGCGGCGCACGAGCTGGGACATTGGGTGGTGCGGCGGCAGCAGCGAGCGGCTCTCCACAGCCGCGCGGATCGTCTGGCGTTCGGCGGGGCGGGCGCGGGCGTCGCGCCGTGTCGCGTTGGAAAGCGCCGCCTCGCTTCACACGCGGCAGCTGCATGCAAGGAGCTGCTGCTCAGCGGCGAGTGTGAAGAGGGGTCTGGCCCTGGCGGCGAGGGCGCCTGTTGGCCCCTTGCGAGCCGTTGGCAGCTGCTCGCTGAGATCATGGTGGATTCTAATGGGGCGACGCCCGTCGTCATGGCAGCTCGCGCAACGGCGCGCAGCATCGGCGTGCCGCGGACGCTATCAGGGCCTGTTTTGGGGGGAGCCCATCGGCCGCAAGCGCCGCGGCGCTCCGACTGGCTGCACCGGCGATAAAAAAACAGGGATGTATTGACGAGCTCATGCCGCCGCACCTCCTCCCAGACTTGCTTTCCCAGGGCCGCCTCTGTGGCCTGGCTGATCAGGATCGCATGACGCCTGCGGGTGCAGGGGAGGGGGGGCAGACGGGGCGCCGGGCGGCGCCGCGGGCGTCGCGGCGTCCACTGTGAGCAGAGGGGCCGTCCGCGGGGCTCGCGGGGCCAGCAGGCGTCAGGGCCGCCGCCAGACCCACTTTGCATCCGGAATGCCGCCCCTGTGGGCCGGGTGGCGCCGCCTCGGCTGATAGTCGCGGTGCACATTGTTGGTTGCGAAACAGGTGGTGGCAATACATGCGCCGCCCAGTGCGGGGATATGCTGAAAATGCGATGTGGGGCAGCCTGCCTGTGCGTGTATGGGACCTCCTCCAGGCTCGAGAAGTAGACGGCGCCCCCTGCCAGCCCCAGGGCGCCAAATGTCCTGATTACCAGGGGCCGCCGCCACACGGGGCCGCGGCCCGCAAAGTGCTCATAACCCCTGGCGCGCGGGGCGGGGGCCAGGGGGGCCGGGGCTTGTGCTGGGGGCTGTTGCAGCATCTGAGGGGCGGTCGAGCAACAATGTGCTCGACGGCCCTCAAAACAGGTGATTGCTTCGGCTATGCTGTGCTGTTCTGCTTCTGCAGCGGGTAGAGTTCTCGCTGGGACGCCGCATCCGTGCACTCGCCCACCTGCTGTCCTGCCACATGCCGCGCGCCTGGCGCCTGCACCACCACGGCGGGGTAACGGCATCTGAGGCGATTGAAGGTACCCTGGCGCGTGCTCCACGTCGTGCTGCCAAGCACAGCACTCTCAGCGCTGAGCTCATGACGGAAAGCGCGTTTGCAAGTGATCTGCTCTTGATCGCGTTTCGTCACTTCAAATGTGCAGAGTACAAACAGGGGGTAATAGCCTAACAGAACATCAAGCCTTGCGGTACCATATATCATAAAGGACAGCTGGCCAGGCATTATCTGATCCCGGGATCAATCATTTGCACCAGCAGAGCGCTTGATGATGCACCAGCAGAGCGCTTTTGCTGCCCATCTGCTGCCCATCCATGCATCAGCCGGCTCATCCGAGCGCCTGTGCTATTCTGAGACCCACGACACATGACAAAACCTCGGCGTTACATCCCGAGGCAGCAGTGCACCACAGTAAAGCCACCCTTCCCTGCCGCCCAGCCGCACCCTACCCCCACTCACGGCACCGTGCATCCAGGCAACCGCCACAGCCTTCAAAGGGGCCGCGCTCCCAGTCCCACGTTGCGCCCAGCGCTGTGCCCGAGCCCCCACATCGTACCCTAAATCAGGCCGTCCTCCACTGCGCATACGACGCGCCCACGCCATCGCTGCGCACCAGACACCCGCCACCCCTTGCCAGCAGGCCCGGCAGCCGCGCGCCCTTGCGGCCTGCTGCGGCCGCGCCTCCGCTGGCATACGGCGGCGGCCCGCAGCAAGGCCGACACGACGAGCGCGCTCAGCGGCCCGGCGGGCGGGAGTAGGGGTCAGCCCTCGGCTGCGTGTACGCGCGCGCCCCGCGCTCAGGGCCCGCGCCCCAGCCGCCCTCGGCGGGCGGCGGCGCACCGTAGCCGCCGCCGCCGCCGCCCCCGTAGCCGCCCCTGTGGGGTTGTCAAGAGCGTCACACGCGGGGTGGAGGGGCGCGGTTGGCCGGGTGAGTGTGCGTTTGGGTGTGGGTGTACACGGTATGATGACCCCTCCCTGCTGAATCTGACAAGCCTCCGCGCAGCCCCGGCCGCAGCCAGGCCGGCCGGCTGCTCTGCACGCCGCGCTCCCGTTTGGCGCTCCCGTCGTCTGGTAGCGGACCACCTGGCGCCACCGCGCAGCGAGCCGCGCGCGCCCCTCACCCGCCGTAAGGGTCACGGCCGTAGCCGCCGCCGTAGCCCCCCGGATCGCGGGACTCGTAGCCACTACGAGTACACGGGTAGGAGGGCGTGGGTGGAAGAAGGGGGGCAATATGCATTGAGTACAAACCAACACATGTGTACGCGTGTGTGCCTGCATACGGCGCGTGTGCAGCTGTGTCCATGCAGGTGTGCGAGCACAGACAAGGGCGCGGGGTACCGAAAGGTCCAACCGCCTCGCGACATTATGATGCTAAGCAGGCAGCATGCAGGCTTCTCGGCTTGCTGGCGCGGAGAGGCGGCGTGCAGACATGCAATACAGGGCCCGCGCGGCGTGGGTGGCGCTCACGAGTAACCACCGCCGCCATAGCCGCCACTACAGGGGGGCAGGAAGGGGGGGCAGGAGCATGGGCCGGGGCGATGGCGGCGTTGTGGGCGAGAGATCAGTCATGGTGGAGCTTGGAGTGCGAAAGGGAGCAAACGGGCGGTTGGAGGCAGGGTGGGCGCCACTTGGCCCGGGGACAAGCAGGAGTTGACGCGCCGCCACGGCAGGTCAGCAGGTGGCGGCACTGCAGGGCACCGGCAGGCAGTCCCAGGGGTTAAGGGGAGGAACCGCGAGGGCAGCGGCCAAGCTCCATGGCGGCACCCACCCGCCGTAGCCGCCACCATAGCTGCGGGGCGTCCAGGGAGGGCGGCGGCAGGAGGTCGCAGCGGGTGAGATGCGTCCACAGGGGTGGGGTCGGGTGGGGGGTGCGACGCAGCGGGGAGCGCAGCAGGGAGCCCTCCGGCCGCGGAGCGCATTATGCTGGGCGCAGAGCGCAGCTGCAGGCGGGGCCCGAGTGCCAGACGAGACAGATGCGCATATGAGGGGCGAGATGCGCCCGCAGAGGTGGGGGGTGCATACGCCCTCACCCGCCGCCGCCGTAGCCGCGATCGTACCCGCCATAGCCGCCCCTATCGTAGCCGCCCCGGTCATAACCCCTGTGTATGTCAGGGCGTGCATCCGGTGCGGGCGGGGCGGTGTCAGGGGCCAGCCTGGCAGTCCGGGCCGCCAGGTGGGCGGAGGAAAGCAGCCAGCAGCTGGCGCAGGTCGGCTGGGGCAGTGGCCTCCGGCAAAGCATGCGTGGCTCTCACCCGTAGCTGCATTGCAGGAACGTCAAAGGGTTTTGTCAAGATGGACGGGGGCATCGGGAGGGCGGGAGGCGGTGAGGAAGGGGCTCTGGGCGGGTGCAAGGGCTGGTGAGGATGCGCAGTGGCAGCAGGGTCGCTGGGAGCGGCGCCGCGGCCGCGGGGTGGCCACATGGTGACACGTTGCGGCGCCGCGGTGACACTGTCTGAAGACTTATGAGAGCGCGCCGCCCCGCTCACCCGCCGCCGCGGTCGTAGCCCCCGCGGTCATAGCCGCCCCTACCGATTAGGGGTGCGGGGAGGGAGGGGTGGCCGGGTCAGGCGCAAGTTGTGCAGTCAAGAAGAAGGAGGCCGCATCGCCCCAGATGGGCCGCAGCCAGGCAGCTGCGGCCCGGGGAGGGCCCCCGATGAGCGTGGCTGGCCAGCCTCGAGCCGCAGCAGAAGCACACAAACGCACAAACCGCCCGCCTGCCGGCCGCGCTTGCTCGCCTGTCGTAACCGCCGCGGTCGTACCCGCCGCCGCCACCCCTGCAGCGGGGCAGTTTCGGTGTTGCGACATGGGGGCGCGTGATTTGATGTGATGGAGAGCGGCGGCAGGCTCGCGGGGGGTTTCGCTTTGCTCGCTGCAGCCGATTGAATAGGGGCAGCGTTTCAGATGCTGCGTGGCAGGTAGAGGGGCACCCGCCAACCAGTCTGCGAAGGAGGGGGCTCTGCAGAAAAACGCTATCCCAGCTGTGTGAGGCAGGCACGTGCAGCTGCCATCACAGGGCAAAGCCACAGCACTGCGATAGCCCAATCCCAGGGCGCGTTCACCTGTAGCCGCGGTCGCCGTACCCGCCGGCGCGGTCGCTGTACCCACCGCGGCCGCCTCCGTAGCCGCCGCGGCGCCCGCGCTCCCCTGCAACCGACGTTTGGAGGACAGCGGCGGCAGCATCCCGGTGAGACAGCCCAGCCCCCTGCAGCACCATGCAGGCCCCTCACAGCTGGCAGCAAGGCTGAGGGGCAACAAATTTTCAACTCCAGAGGCCTCAAAGCGGCAGCCAAGCAACCCCAGCCCCCGCCTCCCAAGTCACCACCCAGATGGGACCCCTGGATCAGATCCCCAGATCAGATCCCCAGATTGAATCCCCAGATCAAATCCCCAGATCAAATCCAGCGCAGCCGCGTGATCTCACCGGGCGGGATCTGGTCCTGGGGGATGGCCGACTTTACGCTGATGCGGCGGCCGTCGAGCTCGGTGTCATGCTTCTCCCTGATGGCGCTGTCGAGGCCCTCGCGGTCCTGTGGTGTCGCGCACGTGTGCGTGTGTGTGTGTGTGATGTGTGTGTGCACGTGTGTGATGTGTGCGTGTGTGTTGGCCGCGCCGCACCTTGAAGTAGATGAAGCCAAAGCCGCGGCTGCGCTGGGTGGCGCGGTCCAGCATCACCTCCCCCCTGTCAGCGCCAAACGCGGAGAACACTGCGGGGCGGCGGCGGGTGACGGGCGCAGCAGGCCGTGACGGGCGAGGCGCGTCCGCAGTTGTTCGGGGCGGGACGAGGGCCGAGCGCGCGTGCCATGCAGGACGCAGGCTGCACCGCCGGAACATCTGGCGGGTGTTGCCGGGCGGCAGTTGGTGACGGGCAGCGGAGGGGGGGGGGGGCGCCGGCTGGGTGGCTGGCCAGAGCATGGGGACGGTTTGCGTCTTAGGGTGGGCGTGTCTGGCGGGCATCAGCCAGATGACCGGACCGGACGCCCCACTCACTCTCCCTGAGGCCGGCATCGTCCAGGGTCCACGGGATGCCCCCGACAAACGCCTTGTACTCAGTAGCGGGCCTGCAAAATGGAGCGGTTTCGTCACGAGAGGGTCCGGGGCTACATGGACGATGTCATGGCGCGGCCGTTTGTGGGAGAAGGTTGCCCATGTGACATCAGCGGGACCCAGCCGCGGCCGGCCGGCCAGGTGGGAGGTCAGGATGGCCTGGGTCGCGGCAGGCGTGGTCTGGCTCATCCGGGCCCCAACCGCACCTGTCGCCGCCTGATGGCGAGTCCGGCATGTTGGCTGCTGTTGCAGTGGGGGAGTGGTTGGTGCCAGCTGGGTTAGCTGCATGCCACACAGGGATTGCTGCGTGCGTCTTTGCTTTCCTCTGCATTGCCAAAGTCTGGTTTGGCCTGCGTGACATGGGTGGGCTCTGTGGTGCATGAAGGCCCACCTGTCGGTGGTACTTGTCCTGCGTAGGCGGGCCGCTGCTGTGGCTGTCGAGACCAGCTGTCGGAACTCCTGGCTCCTGCCCTCACGCCTGCTGTTCGCTCGCACGAGAAAACTGCGTGTTAGCCGGCATCTGTAAGGGGTGGCTGTGCTGCTCCAGGCTGTGCCAGGATGCGGGATCGCGCCACCGACTGCAACATCCTCAGCACAAGCACTGCCCCCATGCCTGCACCCTGCGTCTGACCTCTGTGCTGTGAGGAACCTGTACGGCTTCTGTCCGCTTCCCTTGCCCTGTCAGGGTCGGTGATGATCTGAGCCGGCGCTGGCCTGGATCAGGCCTGCAGGTTAGCTGCGTCGGCGACGCAACAATAATTGCAACGATGTGGCGGGGCTCACAACCTTGGGCTTGCCGATCACTGCCCGAGCGGCGCCTGTGTGGCACCTGACTGACCTCATGACCCCGTGCCTCTGTCATAGCCCTGTCAATGCATCGACTTGGGCTGCTGAACAGCCCAGCGACGCAGTGAAAGCCACGTAAAATATCTTTGAGACATGGTTGTCAAGTAGGCAGACTCTCACAACAGAATGCCGCACACCTTGACCGCGCACTCCTTGACCGCGTGTCGCTGGCTCCCTTGGATTCAGAGCCCAGCGCCTGGTCAACACCCACCAACCGCACATGCGCTGCCCGCAGCTGTGTCCTGCACAAACGCCTGGCAGGCCACCGACTTTTCTACATCAAACGGCGGGCGGGGAGGCACCCCATTACTGGGTTCCTCTGGAGTGCCCTAGCCGGCATGCCACTCCGCAAACAGTCAGCAAGCGTGCTGACGGAGAGCAGTGGGAGCTGTTATCGTGTTAAACGCAGCATTCGATTGGAGGCAAGGTCTGCCTGGGTGTTACAACACCGCCGTGAATGTGGGTGCAGCAACGTGCAGCGGCGCAACGTCTTGGTGCAGCAACGTGCAGCGGCGCAGCGTTTTGGTGCAGCAACGTGCAGCAGCGCGGCACACAGCAAGCTTCCCTAGACAGACGGGTCCATCACCATGCAAACCTTCGTGTACATCTGTGATTCTCAATCTAGTATTAGCTGAGAGCCCCAACCTCGTGCAGCTGCCCCTCACATGCCCAACAATTGACAGGCAGGGAGGGGGCACACCGAGAGCGCCCATTCGGTCTAGAACTGCAGAGCGCAACGCTGCAGGGCGCGGGGCCCCGTGTGCGGGGGCTGCTGGCCAAGGGGCCGTGGCAATGGCTATGGCCCGCGTGCAGGGTTTGCGCCTGCGGAGCGGGCGCGTCCTGCAGCGCCGCCGCATGGGCCGAAACGGGATGCGCTGCGGTGCTCCTGGCGGCGGGCAGCATGGCTGGCATGCAAATTGCAAGGCGCACCGGCAGGGGCGCAGCCACAAACCGAGCTTCCAAAGCGATGGGCGAGGTGGCGAGCCAACGGCGTGGCTGATTGGCAGCATAACAGACAATGTGTACAATGCGGGCCGGCGCAGCGCCAGGCGGCACACGGGATGAGGGCCGGCCCGTACAAAACAAAGCGGACCGAGGACGCGGCGCGGCACTTGGCGCCATGCGATGGGCAACTGGCGCCTCGTGCAGCGAGCGCGCGGCAGGGACCGCGGGACAAACGGCTGCGGCCTGTTGCAGGGCCAGGGGCGAGCGGGTGCGCTGCAGGCTGCCGCAGGTGTAACCCAAGCACTGCGCAGCGCCGCACGGTTTGAGACCGGGCAGTTGCAGCTGCGCCAGGAGCAACAAACAGTGTATGTGATGCATCTGGGCGCGTGGCACATATCAAGCAACACAAGGAACACACAAAGGGGTCAGGGAGTCAGCGGCTGAGGCTGAGGCGCTGCCGTCAGGCAGCAGTCAATATGAGAAGTCGCAAGCGTGCACCCTGGACGATCGCCAGAGTATGGGCGCATCGCCGGGCGCAGCTGCGCCGGGGGAAGCCCTGCGTGGAGTGGGCCTGCCCGGCGAGCACTGGTGCGCACCCAACCAAAGCACTGCCCCGCACCCAGCTGCCGCCTGGCGGCGAGGGGCACGGGTGCGGTGAAAGAGGCCGCGACAGGAGAGCACATGACATGCCCACGCTGTTGTGCGGCCGAGATGCAGGGTCGTGGGGGGGGGGGTGCAGAAACAACGCGCTCTGCAGTGAGAGAGGACCGCGGGCGGGCGCACACATGCCACAGGCAGCCAACGCCGCGGGCAGGCACCAACACAGCGAACGCCGCGCGCACGCTGTCCGCCAAAAGCAGCGACTCGTGACGCCAAGCAGCAGCGGAGGACCTGCAGCCGGCTCTGCACAGCAAGTGCGGGCATTGCAGCCTCGCCGGCACAGCGCGGCGCCGGTGCGAACAGATCTCCGTGCGATCAACTGGCGCCGAAAAGGTGGCGCCGTCAACACGGTCGCTGGTATCGGTGCTTGCTAGGTGCAGGGGCTTGCTCAGTGCATTCGAATGCATATGCCTAACAGGTGTGATCCAATCCTTGCTTCCAATTCTACCATTGACAAGTTGAGATCACACTTGCAACTTGACCGCCCAGCCTCTGAGGCCGCCGCGTCCCTGCGCGCGTGCATCAAGGCACCCTTGCAGGCGCCCAACCGCCACGCCGCCACACCGCCACACGTCCGCGCTGTACCATGGTCAACATCGCACTGTGCGTGTCGCGATCAAGCCGTCGCCCCCCATGCAGGCGACGGCGCGCGGGCGCC
>NW_014012869.1:0-1872 GCF_000611645.1 Monoraphidium neglectum
CACCACCAGCGGCGGCGGTGGGGACCCGTCTGATGGCGCTGCGCTCTGCCTGTGCTGCTGCAGCTGCGCATCGACCCAGAAGTACACGGGCAGGTAGTAATGGTACACGCGCAGCCTGGTCGGCAGGACGAGGGGGGGGGACGCCAGGGGAGGGGTGGCGTCAGAGAGGCATTTCTTGAGCGGAGCCGTTCTCTAGGCTTGCTGTGTCTGAACAGAGGGACCGCGAGAGGTGAGCCCAGGGCTGCGCATCGCGAGCGCGTACGTAGGCGCGTGGTGCGCACGTCGGAGGTCCCGGCGGCGCCGCGTGTTTGGTTTGGGCGCGCGCGACGCACACGCGGGAGGGTGCGAGGCTCGCCGGCACGGCCGCCTTGGAAGGGCACCCTGGCTTTGCGACTATATACATATGTACAGGCAGCAGCTGTGCAGCATGGATGCACTCATCGCACCCCGGGGCCAGGGCCCGCGGCTGGCCGCGGCCGCAGCCGCACGCACCGCTGCACGGGGTCCATGGCATCGTGGTCAAACCCCATCTGCTGCGCCAGCCGCCGCCCCAGCCTCTCCCACGTCCCCAGGTGCTGAGTCACGTGGTCGCGCCCCAGGCCGCAGACGTCGATGAGGGGGCCAGAGGAGATGTAGTCTGAAGGGGGGCGCGCAGGGGCGGGGCGGAGGTTGGGCGGCGCCGAAATGAGATTGTTGGCGGGGCGCGCCGCGTGCGCGCGGCGCCGCGAACGTGTCCAGTGCCCTGCCGCTATTACAGGCGCACAAAGGCTGACATGAAGGGGTTTGGGCTGCGCACTGAGGGGTGCAGACTTGCCCCAACTGTACGAGATGTAACTCCCGCCCGGGCGAGGCAGCAGGCAGGTGCGTGCTCACCCTCCAAGCTGCTTGATACGGCTGCCCCTGGCGGACTAGCCGATACAACAAGCGATACGGCACCGCTGTGTTTCCCTTTAAGCACATCGTGGGCGCTGCAGGGTGCCACGCGCGCAAGCGCCATGCTGCGTCGGAGGGTGTGCTGCTGCGCGGTGCTGCCGGGTGTATGCTGCGACCGCGTGCAGCTGAAAAGCTGTTGTTTATAATAGTTATATGAACCGTGTCTGCTTGGCGCGGAACGCATGGAGCGGACATCCAAAGCCATCGTGGAAGGATGAGATCGGTGACTGAATCCGCGCCGCGGGTTTGGGCCTTGGCCGAGGTTCGCAGTTCACACTGAGCCACCCAAGCGATGAGAGATAGCCGTGTCTGAGAGAGCAAGATGGGAAGGTCGCTCCACGCGTCAGTCAAGCTGCTGCTGCAACAAGAGGGCGAGCACAGGAGGCCGCTGCAGCCGCCGCGCAAATTGATCAACAGCACGAGTACTCAAAGCAACAACCCGGTTTGTAACAGTCCATGGCCAATGGGCCCTTGACACCTGGATCGCAGGTCACCTAGTAGCCTGGTGACAGGCAAGTGAGCTCCACCACACACCCATCATGCAAGCAGGCTTGACAAAAAGCAATGTCATGTGTTGCATGTGTGCGGATTTTTCACACGCTAGCGCAACTCCTCGTGTGTCCTGTGTTCAGGGGGGACGGCCTCTCTGGCCCTCACCAGCTCCACCAGCGCCGCGTTGAGGGGCGCCGCCACGCCTCGAGCGGCGGCTTGTCGAACAACATACCTTGGTTGGGGGGGGGGGGTCAGATGACACATGACTGTATCATGCTGCAAGGGGGCGCAGGTTGCATGACGCAGTCCAGCTGGATATTTGGCAATACAACAACTTCCAGCTGTATTTTGCCGCCGCGTGAGGGCTCCCGCCAAACCTCGACAAGCACCGCAGACCTACGACATGCCATTTCGAAATCCCTGATCGCAAACAACCGGCAGCGGCTC
>NW_014012869.1:2320-4747 GCF_000611645.1 Monoraphidium neglectum
CCACGCCAGCCCACCCGTTCAGGTAGTCGATCTCAGTGCGACCGCCCCGCACCACGTCCTGCAGCATCGAGTTGAGGTTCCCCGACGTCGCGGCCAGCACGCCCTCAACACGTCCCAGGAGCTCCTCGCTACTCCCCTGCAGCCCGTCCCCGCCGCCGTCGTTGCTGCTGCCCAGCGCTGCCTGGCACTCTGCCGCCACGGCGGCCATGAGCCCCCGCGCAGGCGCGTTCCCCAGCAGCCCGCCGTTGCGGCAGTGCAGCAAGGCCGCGAGGGGGTTGACGCAGGCATTGACCAGCAACTTCTGGAGCAGCTGCAGGGGGTTGTGGCAGCACGGTGGGCCGAGCACAGCTGTGAGCATGCGTGTGTGTATTTGTGAGGTCCAGTTGAAGGTGAGTGTCGGGCAAGCAGGGCGGCGTAATCTTGGGGCCGGCTGTCGGCTGCGCCAGCACGCGCGACTGCCAGCGCAGCCGCAGGGCTTCCCATAGCCATTACGGGCACGACCTCGCCTGCTGGTGCAGCTGCTGCGGTGACATCGACGTGCTGATGCTCAGAGCCGCCAGAGCCGGTGACGCCAGCAGCCGCAACACCTCCTCAGGGCGGCCACTATCCTGCTGGTAACGCCCGCCTGACGCACCCACGGCGGCCGCAGCGCGCGCTGGGCTGCGGTCGCTGCTGCCGCCGCTGTGCCAGGGTCGGCCAAATACAGCCGAGCCCGCGTGCCACACTACGTCAAACGGCGCGCGGCGCCACGCGCCGTGCGTCGTGCTGCCGAGCAGGAAGTGGGGCCTCGTGGCCTCGTCTCTGAACTGCGACCACAGCAGCTCCTGGTGCACGGCCAGCACCCCGTTTTGGAGCAGCACAACAACAGAGCCGGGGCCGAGGCGGTGGGCGATGGACGCCACCGCGCCGACGGTCTGGCTGGCCTGGCATTGGGGCGAGGGCGGTTGATGAGCAGGTGACTGCTGAGCTAGGCGAGAAGACCGTCGTGTGGACGCTTTATTGACATCTGCAGCCGCCTTGTTCGCTTCAACTTCTGGTAAATATGGATAAACCAAGTGAAACTTTACTGAGGCAGAGCTGTCAGCTACACAGCATACTGCTCCCCAGCAGCAGCTCACCTTGGTGGTGACCAGCAGGTTTCTGATCTGCTGCTGCCCTCCTCCCTGTGCCGCATCCACCTGCTCCGCGCCACATGCCGCCACATCATCGCCGCAGCGTACGACCCGGCCAACGCCATCGAAAGCGCGCAGCGCGTCGGCTCGCAGCAGCAGCGTGATAGGCAAGCCTGCCCGGGCGATATGGTGGGCGAACAGGCAGCCAATGCTGCCGGCACCCAGCACATGAAGCATTGGGTCCAGCAGCCTTCAGCTGAGGCGCGCTGAACCGCTGCGGGTCGTACTACGCGCCGGGGTGTACGCTGTTGACGCACGGTAGCGCACACACCGAATGCCTAGTGAGAAAAGACAATTGGTACGCCTGATGCTTATGTGTACATTATATACGTCTCGATGTTTTATACTCTGGCATGCCATTGAACCCTTTTGCTGCAGCAGAGCATTGCTTTTCCTCGCTAGTCCTCGTAGAAGTCCTCGGCGTTCTGTACAACCGTCCTGCTTGCCTTCTCTGTCCGCCATGTATCCGATGTACTCGATGCACATCCTCTCAGGTCCCACTTTGACACCAAGCACTGCAGCAGCGGCGGCACCACGCGCGCAGCGGCACACGCCGTTGCAGCACCAGCAGCCAGGGCAGCGCGCGACTGTGCGGCTTGCCTCCAGCTCTTACAGCTTTGCCAATACAGGCGACCGCCGCGAGGTCGGGGAGCGGCGGAACAGGACCGTTGAGAAGCGGGTGAGAGCCTGCCGCCCCGCTAACCTCGACACACCGCTGCTCGCAGCCGCCGCCTTGCCGTGGGGACGCGCGGGGCCCGCGCTTGGCGCGGCGCCTGCCGCATGCAGATCATGGCCCTGATTAGATCTGCACGACACCGCTTTACCCGCAGGCCAACGCTGAGCTGTCCCAGCTGGTGAAGGGCCTGGTGGCGATGCGCCCCAAGCAGCTGGCCGCGGTGGCCCACCTGCTGTCAGAGGAGCAGCTGCAGGAGATAGGCCTAGCGGCACGCCTGCCGCGCATCAACCAGGCGAGTGCATGGGCAGGGGTATGCGGCGCTGGTGTGAGATGCAGCCGGAGCAAGGGCCGGAGCAGCACAGGCAGCGCAGCCGCCACCGCTGGCTGCGATCTTTGTGTTGCGACAGGTGCTGTGCTGCAGCCGCCCTGGCTCACTGGTTATTGCTCTGGCCCTGGCGTTCGCTGTCGGCGGCGTGGGCGGCATAAAACGCGGACGGGCGCTGGCAGCCGCAGGTCGAGGGAAGCTCTGGAGGCGAACCAGCCCTGTGGCAAGCAGGCCGGCTGCCCGCAGGCGGCGGG
>NW_014012869.1:4895-8066 GCF_000611645.1 Monoraphidium neglectum
CGCGTGCCCCCGCCGATTGGCGCGTCAGGGCCGCAAGCGCCACGAGAACCGCGTGGCGCAGCTCATCCGCACTGAGACGAGTGATGAGGCGGTGCACAAGCTGGCGGTGAGCGCAGGGCCGGCAGGGCGGGGGAGGGGAGGCCAGGGCGGGGCCTGGCTGCTGTGTCTACGCGCACGCCGTTGCAGGGCAGAGGGATGACTCCGGTCTCACAAGCTGCATGCCTCCGCGCACAGATGGGTGGCGATTCAGAGTGCGCCGCCGCGCCTGGTCACCCCGCCCTTGACACCAGTCACTGGCTTGCACCCTTCCCTTGAAACCCCTAACTGCAACCCCCTGCGACCTCCGCCCCTTTCAATCACACGCACACAAACACACACACACACACACAAACACACACGCGCACACACACGTTCTCCCTCATCCCCGGGAACGCCCGCTCGGCCACGCACCCCCTCCCTCTCATCACCACCGCCTGATGCCGGCAGGAGGCGGTCCAGCTGGCTCAGGCCAGCGCGTCGCTGTTTGTTGATGCTGACGTGGCGGCGGCGGTTGACGGCTGGGTGGAGGGCCTCAAGGCTGGCGATGGGGTGAGCGGGCGGCGGGTTGCGGGTGCACCCTTCAGACACTGCAGGAGGCAGGGAAGTGCACAGCCATGTGCATTGTGTCATTCAGTGTACAGCCATTCACATTCCAGGATGCAGGGTTTGCGCGTAGCATCACAAGGGCACAGCACGTACAACCCGGGTGGTGTCACGCCCGAGGACGCTGCCCTGGTGGGCTGGTGAGGGCCTCGCGCCACCCTCCGCCTGCCCAGCCATCGACCCCTCCCTGAGCCCCGGCCCCGGCGCGCCGCCGCGCCTGTCCCGCCCTGCCCCCTGGCAGGCCGTGCTGCAGGAGGTGGGGGCGCTGCTGGCTGCTGACCTGGACATGCAGCAGCTGCGGCGGCTGGCGCAGCAGTTGGAGAAGGACGCGGCGGACGGCGCGGCTGCTAGTGACGTCAGCGGCGGCGGCAGTGACGTCAGCGCAGCAGAGGGGGGACTGGAGGTGGCGCAGCAGGTGCTGGCCGACCCTGAGCTGCTGGCGCTGCTCACTAAGAGGGGCGGCGGCAAGGGGGCCGGCGCGCGCGGGGGCCGGCGGCCGGGCGCGCAGCGGCCGATGGGGGCGGCGGAGCGGAAGATCCGGGCGCTGCTGCGGCCGGCGGCGATGCGGCGGGAGCGCGAGGCGGCGGTCGAGTAGGCCGCTGGGAGGCTGGCGGGCTGGCAGGCCAGTCGCAATGTGGGCGCTGGGTGGTGCCATCTGGGTCCCAGGCCGTGGCACCCTGGGCACACGAGCACATCCCCTATTCCAAGGTGACGCAGCCTCACAGCCAAGCCGGTCAGTGGGTGGCCGCAACACACAGGCTGTAATCCCCTCAACCGCTATGCTTTGCTGGATTTGCTGCACATCCCAACGGGGAGGGACACACCCACCCTGGTCTAGCGCAGCGTGTGGCGCGAGGCTGTGCTGTTGAGTCGAGGTGCCGCTCACCCCGCAGTGCCCCCCGCGCTGCTTTTTGCGAGGCACCCTGATGCACAGCGGTTTCACGCTTTCATTTACATTCAACACAGTGTTGACAACGACGGCCAGTTAGCTCCTGCACATGCACACACATGCAAAGCATCGGGCCAGAATCCCGGCTGTTGTGACGACTCAAAGACAATCAAGCTCGCGGCGCCCGGTCCGGACCCGCACAGACGGTGGGCAAGGAGGAGGGGGCACACCGGCATGCGCGCAGGCGTCGAGGTTGGCGCGCCTGCGCGTGCGGACGCGCGTCCTGCAATCGCGGCGCATGGGCACGGGGGGCGGTAGCGTTATGGGGCCCCGGTGGGGTCTCCACAGGGAGACAGCCGGCATGACTCATGCGACGCGCGCCCCCCGGCGCAACAGCAGCAGCAGGGGGCGGCGGTCAAAATGGGGCGAGGCCCAGCGAAAAGGGAGGGGATGGAGGGTGGACGGGCGAATGTGTGTTTGTAGATCGAATGCGCATGGGGCTGTGGTGGTGGAGGGGTTGCGCTCTCTATCACTTGTGAGCCATTGATGGGTGGCAGGGTGGGTGCGCAGCCCACGGCAGGCGCGGACGGCCGCGCCGCCCACGTTGGCCCGGGCACACTACGGAGCTGCTGCAGCCGGGGCGCCTGGCGGTGGCCCGCCCAGACGGGGGGGGCCTGGCCAGTGAGTTGACCTTGGCCTGCAGAGCCGTCTGCCGCAGAGGCGTGCCGGCCGGGGCACCGCGGGGTCGGCCTCCCCCGGAGGACGGAGTCCTGCGCAGCTCGAGCGCAGGACCGGCCGCGGGCGGCGGCGGCGGCTCGCCGGATGGGCGAAGCGCGCATGGCGCCTCCTGATGCATGCTCGCGCTCGCCGCTGCGGCGCAGCCCTGCGTTGTCGGCAGCCACGGCCGTCCCGCCAATTGTCCGACGTCCACCGTCAAGGGCAGGCATCGCTCGCAAAGACCCGAAAATGCGAAAGAAGACGACAGGACTGCCAAGCAGACAACGGTTTGAGGGGGTCGACACCCTGGCCGGGCCGAGGCGTGGCCCCCCACAACGAGAGAGAGTGACAGCTGAGCTGGCGTGACGCGAATGGTTCCATCGGAGGAAACACGTGTGGGAGGGCGCACCGGCCGGTGACAACCTTGGTGCGCCTCATGAGGGCGGCGTCACAAGTGCGAAGCATGCGGCCTGGGCCGATCGAAAACGACAAACAAGGCTCTTGCTGGGGCTGGCGGGCTTTGCAGCCGGCGAACCCCGTGCGCAACGGGCACGGGGCGAACGAATTAGGTTTTCTCGGGCTCTAGGCAGCCCGGGGGGTGGCGAGTGCGCACAGGGGTTGCGCAGCCGTGCGTGCATGTGCGAGCCCTGGAGCCAGAAAGGCGTCCAGGGCTGGCCGCGATGCCTCGTCACGGCCCTTCGCTTTCAGTGCGGGGCGTGCGGGGCGGCAGAGGGAAGGGGTGCGGACAAGCGTGGAGGGCAGCGACTCTGGGGAGGCAGAGAATGTGGGGCTGGCGCACAGGCCACGGTATACGGCACCCACCGCCGCCGGCAGTCCCACGTGGCTCATCGCCACCTTCACGCTGCGGGGGCCGCGCGCAGCCGCAACTTCAGCACCGCCGTCGCGGCGGCTGCCGCGGCGGC
>NW_014012869.1:8787-19599 GCF_000611645.1 Monoraphidium neglectum
GGCTGCGGCCGCGGGCGCGGTGGCAGCTGCGGCCCCGCCGCTGCTCAGCGGTGCCGCGGCCGCGCCTAAGCGCGCCGCCATCGCTGCCACAACGTCGCATGCGGCGCTCATGGCCGCGGGGCCGAGCATGCGGTACAGCGCGCGCAGCGGCGCAAACAGCGCCTGGTAGGCGGCCGGCAGCCGCGCGGACGCGCCCGCCGCGCCAAACGTCCCGTCCAGCACCCAGCTGCTGTGCGCCGACGCGAGCACGCCGTCGACGACGATCGTGCCGCCCAGGGTGTAAGGGTTGAACAGCCCGCGCCGCCGCATGTGCGACGCGCGCACCACGGCCGCCGCCTGCAGGCCGCCGCCGCCCTCTGCCAGGACCATCACCGTGTCTCCCTCCGCCACGTCTCGCGCGTACGTCATGCGCGCGCTCGCCAGGCCGGGCGCGACGCCGGCCGCCAGCACGGGCACAAAGTGGTCGGGCGTCAGCTCGAGCGCCCGGCCGCCGGCCAGCTCCAGCCGCACAAAGCGCGCGGTCGCGGCCGCGTCCTTGTGGCCGAAGAAGTACACGTCCTGGTACTCGAGCCGCCCCGCCGGCGTCGCCGCGAGGACCCTGTCGCCGACCCGCAGCTCGTCCATCCGCTTGGCGCCGCCGCCGGCCACGCGGACGGTGGCTGCGGCCGGGAAGCAGCCCGAGAGGTCGAGGGGCGCGCCGCAGTTCTGGAGGGGCTCGCAGGTCGCCCACTCGCCCTTTGTGACTGTCTTGGTGCGGCCAAAGACGCACGACCCGCCGTCGTCGCAGTAGCCCTTGCCCGCGGGGCAGAGGAAGTAGAAGGGCGCGGTGCCGTTGTTGCGGGCCACCCGCAGGCCGGCCGAGCGGCTGCGATGGCAGGATGAGGCGGGGCGGGCGCAATTGTCAAGGTTTAGAACGGCTTCAGGCCCCAGCGGTCCATCCGTTCTGCGGCCCACGCGGGAATGGCTGGAATGCTTTTTGAGTGTGCAACTCGCCACCACCCCTGCCTGTCTGTCAAAACCCAATGAGACAAGCCCTGGCCTGCGGCCACTCGTCATGCGCATGCTCCCAAACGCTCATCCCGTGCAACTCACACGCTGCACTGTCCGTTGGGCGCGGCAGGAGTCAGTGACGGCACCGCGACCTGCAGCTGCAGCTGCAACTCAGCCGCCACCTGCTGCACCTGCTGCTGCTGCTGCTGCTGCTGCTGCTGCTGCTGCTGCTGCTGCTGCTGCTGCTGCTGCTGCTTGGGGCCTGCGAGCGGCGGCGTTGCGCCCTTGCCCTCTTGCATGCGCCTCCGACGGCCGACGATCGACGTGTGGCTGGCCACCACGGCGCCGACGCCGACGCCGACGCCCGTCGCCTGCTCCACCCAGTCTGGTATCACCATGACCGCGTCTGTGACCTTTGTGATGAACATGTTGTTGATCAGGCCGCACGTCTGCCATGGCTGCGCACCCTCGAGGGGGCAGCTCGCCGACAAAAAGTCAAAGTCTGCAAATTTGTAAGGAGTGACAGGTTGTGGCGATGCGGCGCGTGATGTCATGATGCAGGCCTGCTTTGAGTGGGTGACCGTCACCTTGCCTGGGCTAAGAACCTCATGAAGCTGGCGGGCGGGTGCAAATGGAGCCACGCAGCCACTGCTGAGTGAAGCGTGCAGCTCTGGCGCGGCAAAAATCGCGGCGCGGCAGATATTGCGGCACCCACGAGTCGCGGCTGCAAATCCCTTGGTCCGCCGCTCAAGCCATCGGCCAGAAGAAAGGGACTGTCGGCACAGCCATCAGCAGCACCACCCCACCAAGCCCAAAGCTCAGCAGGAAGCTGCCGCCGTGACTCACAGTAGTCAAACAGCTCCTTGTCAAAGTGCTTGGTGTGCTGAATCACGTCCGGCAGGCAGGCGCAGTCCGCCTGGAACTTCGGGTCAAACACCTTGGCAGCGGCCGCGCAGCACGCCTCAGGTGTCTTGACCGCGTCCTGGGAGAAACCCACCTGGGGCGCGCGGTGTGGGCAGTCGCAGCGGGTGGGGAGTGTGAGGAGGTCTGGCAAATTGGGCACGGGGTGGAACGAGCGCCGTGGATGCTGCTGTATGGCGCATGCTCGGCTACCCATCGCTTATTTCGCCAAGCGTTCCAAGACTGCCGACCCCCAACAGTACACACAGGTGCAGGCCGCCTGTACTGCGAGGCGAGCCGGGGGGTGAGTGGGGGGAGCGAGCTCACCGCCAGGTGGAAGAAGCGCCCCACATCCAAGCGGATGTTGCTGCGAGCCTCAAATAGCCTTTCCAACCGCTGGTATGCAACCTTGTTGGCGCGGTTCAGGCAAGAGCTGCAGCTGCTGGCTGCGTCGGAAAGCTTCTGGATGCACTCCGACGGTGCCATCTTCGCAGCGGCGCTGCCGCCTGTTTGAGGAGCCAGGGCAGGTGCGCAACGGGGGAGTGTGGGGCCGGCTACGGAGCTTGGAATCGGTTTCAACCGATTCCTGAATCCTTGCGAGCGATCGCGGGCCACCACGCTGGCTCCCCCGGGCATGTGGGTTGCGCGTCCTGCCAGGGTCTTGGTGCCCTCGGCATCCGCCCTCCTCAGCCGTTCGTTCAGCTTCACGACTGGTTATTCCAGTAAAATAATATAGGAGGCGACACAGCGCCATGTGTCACCCGTGCCCGACCCGGGCAAAAGACGGACTCCCTCATGTCTGTCTCTTGGCGCACCTGCACTCGCCCAGGACCCCTGCACCAGCAGCGCGACCAGAACCACCACACTGAGCCCACGCATTTTCGTGGCTCCTCTTCCCTCCGGACGCGGCCTTGCTAAGTCGGCCCCACCCTGGTGCGTCCCTCGCGCGCTCTCGATCTGTGGTCAGCTGCGGGCTGCAAGTGGCTGAGAACCAATTTCGAGAAAAATTGAAGGTTTGAACAAGGCTGGGTCGTGTGCGTTTGCATTGTGGGCATGGGGGACTGAGGGGGAAGGCAGCCGGGCAGCCAACGCAGGGAGCGGGGGTGAGGCCTTGACAGGGTGTGACTTGGGGCGTTTGCCGTTGCTTATGCAGTACCAGCAAGGTGATTCACAGGAAGGGGGGATAGGGCGTACCTCGCTGCAGGGTACATTTCAATTAAGCACAACTGCGCCAGTGGCACCAGGAGGACGCGGCCGCCGGGCAACCAGCCGGCACGCATGATCACGGGCGCCGCTCCGGCGGGGTGCAGTTGCTGTGGGATGAAACGTTTATGCTGCAAGGTTCCCACTTGGAAGTTTTGGAGATGGTCACGCTCGCCAAAGCAAGCTTTGAACTTTGGCGGTGTGTCGCTGCAAATGCAACATGGCGGCCAGGCTGAGAGCTGGCAAATGCAACGAGGCGGACCCGCCAAGCCCCACAGCCCGTCGGCCCAATCTGCAAGGGTGGACAGGGGAAGCACGCGCACAAGCATTCCACACTCGCAGCATGGCAAGCGTTCACACCCACAGTGTTGGCAAGCACGGAGCGCCCCACGGACCAGCCGGCGGTAGCAAGATACATGACATCAAGGCGCCTTGGAGGGAACTGGAAGCAACAGTGCGCACACAAATGGAGGGTCCACTCCCATTCCTGGGTGCAACCGGAGTGCCGAGTGCACAAGCCCACAACCCCCGCTATTCAGCCCTGCCGCACAGGCCGCTATGATCGCAGAACACTGACCTTCTCCAAAGTGCTGCGCAACCCCCGAACAAGGCGCCCCAAGCGCATTGGAACTTAACACCCCGCCCCAAGTCGCACAAGATAGTGGCAAGCCAGCAATGTGGCGCCGCGCGCCCTGCATGCTCGCAGCGGGGCAGGGTGCATCGGCCGATGAAGTGAAGGTCTCAACAAACGGTTCAGCGACACAAGTTAGAGGCAGGCGCATTGAGAGCTGAGAGGCATTTGCGCCTCTGCAACTAGGGATCACCGCCGCTTCGCGCGCCATGTTTGTTTTGAGCACAAACAAGAAAGCGCTGCCCTACTGTTGAGCTGTTTGGTGGAAGCAACCCGCAAGTACCCTGATCGTCACTGCCTCGCACGGGGTGCGTCTCCTCTCGACACATGCAGCGCAGCTGCCGCTCAGGAGGTCATGGCCTCAGCAAGCAGCAATGGGTTGCTGGTGACCGTACTCATCTTTGGATTAAATGGTGCTTGTTCGTTTCCGTATCTTACACACGTCGAACAAGGGGCCGTCAAAGCGAAGCGGAGAATCTCAGCTCGAGTCTGCGTTGAAGGTGGAGATCGGACTGTTTAGTATGGAAGAAGAAGTCGTAAGAAAACTCAAGGTTGGTTCGAGAAGAACATGAAACCGGCTTCCCTGAAATCGTTCACGCCACCAGTGGTGCGCACGTTGACCCTGGGTACGGTACGGTATGCAACTGCGCGCCAAGTGCAGCCAGGAGCCGTAACACTGCCGGTAGTTGTGCTTCTAATAACTTTGTCTGTTACCTCTGCAATGTAATGCCAACAGACCGGCCTGGTGTCGCGAATCAGGGCGGCGCAGCAGCGCGCTGGCAAGGTCCCCAGCAGCGGCGGCAACGACAGCGGCGGCAGCAGTGGCGTGTGCGAGGCGCTGTGGCGCGCTGCACGGCTGTGCGACCGATACCTGCTTGCTGCGGCCGCACGGCGCAGCGGCTGTGGCTGCGAGGCGGGCAGCAGCGGCGTTGTCAGCAGCGGTGAGCCGGTGCTGCACTGCGGCAGCGGCGGCTGTGCCCTCGACTTGGCGGCCTTGAAGGAGGAGATCCGGCGTGTGGTGCTGCGCCACGACCAGGCAGCCCCCCGACACAGCTGCGCCGACGGCAGCGGCAGCCAGGGCGATGGACGCGTCACCCACGGGCGCGCTGCGTCCAAGGCTCCCACTGGGCGTGCGTCGTGCAAGGGCCAACAGCACGAGCAGCGGCAGAGGCGCGGAGAGCGCGCCGATGTGGACGGGCAGCCAGAACAGCAGCAGCAGCTGCTGCCGCAGCAGCAGGCCGCACTGGGCGGAGCCACGAGTCAAGTGATTGGTGTGCGGACAAGGGGAGCAGGAAGGTTGGCGCGGCCGAACGCTGTGGTCGGCGCCCCTCCCTTGGCGCCTGTGCCCGCCGACCTTCCGACTGTCCTGATCCCGGTCAAGGCCTGCCTCCTGGAGAACGACTTTACCAGGATCACACGCATCCAGGAGCGCCAGGCGGCGGACGACGCGGAGGCACGTGCGCGCGGCCGTGCAGCGGCGCGCGAGGCGACACGCGCGCTGTTGGCGGCGCAGCTGGAGGAGGCCGCGGCGCGGCGGCGGTCCGAGGCGGAGCGGCGGGGGAGGGAGGTGCGGGAGATGGACGAGCGGATCGGGAAGGTCAGGGCTGAGGAGGAGGCGGAGGCGGTCGCGGCAGCTGCGCGTCAAGCGGCGCTCAGGGAGCGGCTGGCGGGGCAGGCTCGCGAGGTGAGCTCGTTGGGGTCGTCACTCAGGCAGTTATTGGCTGGGAGTCGCTCGCAGGTGGCCATCTGTCATGGCCACATTGCCCTGGAGTGAGCAAAGTAGTACACGGTAGGCCCAGCTCCTTGAAGCGCCACTATCCTCCTGGTACACACCTCTGTATGCCCCGGGTCGTGCGGCACAGGCGGCAGAGCGGCGACGGGAGGAGGCCGAGGCAGCGGCCCGCGAGGCGGCACTTGAACGCGCAGAGCTGCAGGCGCAGGCGGCCGCCGAGCGCGCGGCTGCGGAGCAGCGCGCGGCGGAGGAGCGGGCTCGTCTGGCAGCGTTCGCCGCGGCGCAGGAGGTGGCTGCCGCCACCAAGCAGGCGGCCGCGGCTGCCAGGCTTGAGGCCGAGCAGAGGTTCAACCGGGAGTGCATGGCGGTGGGTCGCGCCCTGCAATGTCGGGGTCGGTCGGGGTGGGTTGGGGCGTGAGGCATCGGTGCTCAGTGGGGACGCTTGTGAGGTCGGGTGGCTGTCGGGGATGTATCAATGCATAGGTTCCTGTGTGGCGCGTGTATGGCATTCCGCAAGCCTCACACCCAAGCCATATGGTGCTCACTGGCAAGTCGATAGCACGCATGCCTCCCCCACTTCCGTTCCCCCTGCCCGGCACTTCATGCCAGCGACCCCCTTGGTCACTGCCAAGCACTTTTGAATGCGCGTGACATGCACCTTGCCTCATGACACATCATGCCAGGCGATGGACGAGGCGCAGCGATGGCGCGACACGGCAGTGGAGGCGCGGCGAGAGCAGCAGCGGCAGCGCTTCCTGGCCGGTGGGGGGCAACGCCTCGAGGCCGAGGGTGTGGCGCGGCGCGCAGCGGAGGAGCGGTCCACCGCGCAGGCGCTGGCGGCCGAGGAGGCGCGGCAAGCAGGGGAAGTTGCACGGCGGAAGGCAGACGAGCGGGCGCGGGCGCTGCAGACGGTGCAGACGCTTCAGCAGCAAGTGAGCGCTGTCCCTGTCGGCAAGGAGGGGCGGATGAGGGGCCTGAGCACGCTCATGCGGCAGTCAAGCAGTGGTGCGCGCGCGCGCATCTGCAGGCATGGCACAAGTCGTTCGAGTGGTTGCAAGGGGTTTGGATCCCAGGCATAACCATGCCGTCGTTCCCCTCATATTCCTAGCTGATGCATCACTGGCCACATCATCGATGACACCCATCACAGATGGCATTGAAGGAGGCCCGCCGCGTGGAGGAGGCTGCCGCGAAGGCTGCCGAGGCGGCCGCTGCCGCAGCGTCCCGCGCCGCCGCCGTGGCCGATGCAAAGCGTGCCAAGGCGGCCGCAAAGCGTGAAAAGGCGGCGCTGTTTGCGGCGCAGACACGGGAGGTCGCTGCCTTCAAGCAGCGGAAGCTGGTGGAGCTGAACGAGCCTTTGAAAGAGTGCGACAGATGGGTGCACGCGCCCGTCATGGAGGGCCGCCAGCGCGGGTTCGCGCTGTGAGTGGATTACGGTGGCTTTGCATCCGTGATGGTGCCTGTGCGGCCGAATCGTGATGTGCTGAGAGGTATGCAGGGCGTGGGATTCAGGCTTCGAGTAGCTCTACCGACTCGTGCTGCTCCATTTTATGGGGCGATGCAGGTCTGATGTGCTGCTCTGGTCCCAGACCCTGCGGCTTGCCAAACAGACGCCATCCCTGGATTCTGGTAGTATGCGTGCCGTGCATGGATTACAAAAACGCACGCAATGCTGTGATGATGTGTTATCAATGCGCAACATGCGCAATTGAGTTTGCATTCACGGTTATAACACATTCCAGGGCTGCTGTGCTGCTTTGAGGTGATGCCAGCGGCACGTCACCGCATGGCCCCCGCCTGCAGGACGTCGATCATGTTGAACAGCCGCTTTTGGGAGCCAGCCCTGCAACGGTGGTGTGGAAGGGCAGCCAAGAAGGCGAAAGCGCTCACGACGCAGGCATAGGCGCAACCGCCAGGGTGGTGGCCGCTGCCACTAATGGGCTGCACATCTGTGCAGTCGTGCTCATAATGCCCGACCGCTGGCAGCCCAGCACAGGTACACAGAACCCTCTCCCCAGCCAAGTAATCTCACCTGATTTGTTGGTCGAGGAACAACACCGCATCCACCGTTCCTTCCGCATAGATAGTCCTGTGCAAAGGTGTGCAGGGGTGCGAAGGCCAGGGACCGGCGCTGTGACGAAAAGCAAGGCAGCCTGCAACCCGCGGGGACGCCCTCGGCGGTTGGTGTTGGCAGCGGCTGTTGGTGACCGCAAGCGCGGTATCAGCCACAGCGGCAGCACTTGCCAAGGCAACAGCCGCGACAGCAGCGGCCTGTGCCTCTCCCGCAGCACAGCTTTGGCTTCACAAAGCAGCCCCCGGCCCCTGCCCCAAAGGCGCACCTGCCGCAGACGTTGTGTTGGAACTCAAAGCCCACGCTGCCGTCCGCAGAGGCCAGCCTGTACGTGTGGTACGCGTGGCCCAGCAGGTGCTCCTCGGGCACCCCCATGTCCCTGACCTGGGCCGCCGGGTCCCGCACCATCTCGATGCTCTCCACGTCGTAGTCAACACCCAGGCGCTTGAAGGAGCCCACAATGGCCTGCTCGTGAGACAGGGGTTGACGTGTGTGTGTGTGTGTGTGTGTGTGTGTGTGTGTGTGTGTGTGTTTGTTTGCGTGTTGAATGTGTGTGTGTGCGCGCGTGCTGGATGTGTGTGTGTGTGTGTGTGTATGTGTGTGCGCGTGTGTGTGCGCGCGTTCAATGTGTGTGTGTGTGTAGGGGGGAGGGCAGGGGCGTAGCTGTGGGACCACCGTGTGGCGCCTGGCGCGCATCAGGCGCCTGCCAGTGATGGGGCCCGAAGCTGCCTCGAGGCGCCAGCCGCAGGCGAATGATGACTGCCGCATCGCCCATCAGCACGATTTGCCAACGCGCTGTCATCCTGCAGGAAGAGTCTGATTTGAAACCCGTCCACAACCTTCCCCCCATTGCTGTTCTGCACCCCCGGACACACATGCACATATGCACATACGCAGGCCGCGGGCTTGCCTTTGCTGTTCCGCTGGTGTCCCTCTTGCTGGACTGGTGCGACTCAATCACGCGCAGGTCGTAGCCCGCAAACGCCCCGGGGAACTTCTCCCCCATCAGCTCCATCACCGCCTGGAACGCCACCACCTGGGGCCGGGCGCAGGGGCGGCGGCACACGGGAAACGGGGCAAGGCTGAACAAGAGGGGGGCAGCTTGGCAGCTCGTGCACACATGCACAGGTGAGCCTGGGGCCTGCATTGGTTGTGCGTCCTGCATGCAGCCAAACAGAGGCAAGGCGCTGGCTGCACGTGGGCGGGGGGGCTGCAGGTGTGCTGCAAAGGGCCGAGCCTCTGCTGCGCGCGCGTCACCTGCTTGCCCATCTGGGGGGCGATCACCGCATACACCCCCGCGGCCTGGGGTTGAGAGTGCGGGCGAACGTGTGTGCATGAGGTTGGCTGCAGTGCGCAAACAACCAAAGGAGCTGTTGACCATGTTGACTGTGGTGACCGTGGTGACCGTGGTGACCAGGCCGTCAGCTGCCACCCCCGGGGCTTCTTGCCAAGCACAGACCTGGCACCCAGACTGTTGCCGAATTAGAACTCATGCTCCCAGTCTTGAAACTAACAGCACCTGATAGTCCCCCACTGCCTGCCGCTGCACCCCCTGCCGTCCTCCGCCCGCGAAGGAGCCAGCACCCCCAGCCGCCCCTTGTGCGCGCACCTCTGTGTCCCGCAGCAGCTTTTCCCGGTCGCCGCCGGTGGTGCCCATCACAAAGGGCAGTTTGTGCTTCTGATACAGCGCAGCCATATCCATGATCACGTCTTTGATATGACGAGAGCGATTGTTGAGTTGCAAAGTGGGGGCCGAGCAGCGCGTGAGAGGATGCGGCGCAGGGTCATCCATAAACCAACTGGCAACCGCACGTGACTGCATTTTCCAGCTTGCTGATGCCGCAAGAGCGGCCATTGGGCCCAAGCCGTGGGTGTGCAGGCAGCCATGTGCCATTGGCGTCCCTGCTGCCGCCCTGCCATGCAGTCGCTTGAAACAAACGCTGCTCGGCATGGACGCTTCACCTGTCGCCGCTCACCCGGGATGGTGTAGTCGACCATGATAAGGTTGGGGTGCTGCGCTTTGAGCTTCTCAATCAGAGCGTCACGCTCCGACGGCCCCACCAGCGCCACCTGCTGCCCCGCCACCTCGATGCTCGAACCAGGCACAGCCTCGGCGGCCCCGCACAGCGTGTAGGGCAGCACCTGTAGCCCCGCCCGCTCGGCCGCCTCGGCGACAGCGCGGCCCATCTTGCCAGTGCAGCTGTTGACCATCAAGGCGGGCTTGGCTGCAGATGCCATAATTACGAGCCTCTTGCTGCCTGCGCTGGTTGAGCAGCTGCGGCCCCGCAGCTGGGTTCCAAGTCGAATGTGCGTAGACAGCATTGTGCTGCCACAAGTAAATTTATGTGCTGTATTGTCGGCTGGCTAAGAAAAGCTCCAGATCAGAAGACGGCGACTCCAGATCTCGCAATTTGACTTGATTTGCAGCGCAGGGGATCTGAAACAAATAGAATGGAGGTCACAAGAGATTGCGACACCCATAGTGACGCACATGGCTTCCCATTGGTGAGGAAACGGCTCATGCTGACATGCGTCAGTGCGCGCTGTTGCCCGGTGTGTGCTTGCCCGGAGCTGAAACCCACATCGCCGCCGTGCCTGCTTAATTCGCTGACCAGGCACTACAGCGTAACATATACCGCAGGCTTGGCCAGGGACGGTCCCTGCCTCAGCTGCCCTTGCACCCCTCATCTCGGGGCTCCCAACAGGCTCGGGACACTCAACAAGCCCTGGGAGCACTACATACCTGAGCAGGGAGGCCATGATGGAGGCCCCCACACCCACACCGACGCCCTGGCTGCTGAGTGACAATCTACCTAGACCGTCTAAGGGCGCCCCCAGGGGTGAGTGCGCGCTGGTCCCCCGCATCCTGCGCGTTCCCGAGCAAGTACAGAGTTCCCTCTGCCCACATGGAAAGCCCGTGCAGAGCGGCGCTGTCATAACCCCCGCTCCTGGTTCCTCACCCGCTGCTCCCAGTCTTTTGCATACCCCCCGCAGGCCAAGGAGCATGGGTGTTTGGCGCATGGGCCAAGGCGTTGGCACCTGGTATCGCTGTGAGCAGCAGGGCAAGGGTCTGCTGCTGCACCTGCCTGCTGACCCCCCCTTAAAGCGCCGCCGCTCCCGGCACGGCCAGAGGGTGGGGATGTTCACCACCGCCTCTCCACATCGCCGCAGATCCTGCCCGTTGAGCTTCCCGGTCGCGGCGCGCGGAGGCTTGAGCCGCCCATCACTGATCTCTGCGTGCTGGCCTCGGCCATGGTGGACGCCCTGCTGCCAGAGATGATGTGT
>NW_014012869.1:20238-22720 GCF_000611645.1 Monoraphidium neglectum
TTGCTGCTGCTGCTGCTGCCGCCGCCGCGGCGGCCGCCGCCGCCGCCGCTGCCGCCGCCGTTGCCGCCACGTCCATGGCCTTGCTGGGTCAACGGTACAGTGATACCTGATGCACTTCAGCGCTGGCACCCAACATCCCAGGAGGTGGGCTCGTCATTCACCACTCCTTCAGGTGCCCCCACCGACCTGCTGTCCCCACACCCCGACACCAACTGCCAGGGCGCCCCACCTTGCTGGCGCGTCTCACGACGTCGACCCCACCGTGCTGCACCTGCTGCCCTCCGATGCCTTCTGGGCGGCGTTTGAGGCGCGCTATGGCTCCAACCCCACACTGGCGCACCCTTCTGTCAAGGCAGCAATGGAGCCGCTGCTGAGGGCCGACTTTCGAATGGCGGAGACATACCAGGTGTTCAAGAGCAGGCAACATGAATAACGGTGGCAAGGGCAGGACAACTGACTTGGCTGCGCGTTGATTCTCGGCACGATTTGTTGATCTACCACGCTGCCACCTAGTGCGGGCCACGTCACCCAGCCGAGTGATGACCACCACCTTCACATCCAGTTGGTCCTAACATGGTCCCCATCAACACCAGATGTCGCAGCCGTCTGTGCCGCTGCAGTGCCCGCTGGTGGCAGTGGCAGGAGGGGGCGATCACCGCTATAGGGCGGAGCAGGTGGGAATGATAGGAGTGGGCTTGTTGCACACTTTTGAACATCACAAGACTGAGATTTATGTGGAACAAAAATGCGTGTTTGTAGTGCAGTGCGTCCCCTCTCATGCACTAATCGCCCTCTTTCAGAAAGCCTCATGCGTCCTCTTTCACGTTGCATGGTGTCATTGGGCCGCTGTACTGTGAAAGTCTCACAAGTTGCTCTCTATCTTGGTCGGCCCCAGGTGTCCCAGTGGCGGTGCCACGCGGGGGCAGGCTACGGCGAGGTCTGGCTGGAGGGGGCGAGGCACAGCTACGTGGCCGACCCGCCGCCCCTGCTGCTGGAGACAGTCAGGCAGGAGCTGCTCTTGCGCGCAGCTGGTTAGTAACGGCTGTCACGACTGACGCGGGTCGATGCGGTGGGCGCACAGGAGGGTGGCGCACTGGCAGGCAGCGGCGATGCAGGCA
Source organism: Monoraphidium neglectum (assembly GCF_000611645.1). NCBI lineage: Eukaryota > Viridiplantae > Chlorophyta > Chlorophyceae > Sphaeropleales > Selenastraceae > Monoraphidium > Monoraphidium neglectum. The sequence goes on from NW_014012869.1 coordinate 21,357, forward strand.
ATGGCCGCAGCAGGCAGCAGCAGCAAGGAGACACAAGTACTGTACAGCATGGCAGCTTTGGCGGCAGGATCTGAACGACAGCCATTCAAGCACGAGTGCTGCTCCTTGCGGGATGTGGCCTTGATTCATGTGGGGACAGGGGGACGGCGTGTTAGAGCTGCAGATGTGGTGAATCCCACTGCTCCTGTGGTAGGCTGCCACAGTGCTGTTGCTGTTTTGTAGGCTCAACTGCTGGCTAAGTTTTGATGCACTGGAGGCCAACAGCTGTTAATGATCGACAGCGCCTGAGGTGACGTACCACCTGGCACCTTGCAACTGCACAACACATTGTCATACAGTAGCACAAACAACGCCACCGGGCCGCTGGCCTGCACAGCACGCATGTTGACAATCTCAAACAACTACATCGGACATCCAAGAAAACCGTTACTGAGGTACACTCGTCATGGCATGACGAGCACCGAACGAAGCTGCCGTGTGCCGAATTAGTTTTTTCCGGTAGCTTCTCTGTTGTGAGAGTTCCCCCACGCACAAACACGCAATAGTTCTGCTGCTAAGCTTTGAAATAGTCCGGCATCTTTGTGTACCGTAGTCACAATAAAGGCACGTGCGTGGTTGCCGCAGATCTTACCGTATCTCCCATTCTCTCGTCTTGGCGGGGTGCACTTAGAGCGACTGTTGTTTGTTGGCCTCCAGCCATGAGTGTGTCCGTGCCTTGCCCCAGCATGTAATCAGATCGCACAGCTGTGGAACAGTACTGCAGCAATTTGTCACCCTCTGCCAGCTGCCCTTGGGCATCAGCCCACCATCTCGCAGCACCCAGTGAGCTCATAGTATCAGGCAATGAAGTCCCCAGTGTCTGCGCCAACGCCATGGCTGTTTGCAGGCCACCTTCCACAGACTTCTGCCGGCGCCCCCAGGGGTGAGCGCCCGAGAGGCTTGTGAGCAAATTACGTCCCATGACCACACCTGTTTGCTTGTACCAGCCTAGTCTGCCAGGGAATTTTCAATGAAATGTCTGCTGGTTCCGCCTTCCACCGCTCCTCTCAGTCTTCTGCATCCCGCCCGCGGGCCAAGGAGCACGGGTGTTTGGCGCGTGGGCCAAGGCGTTGGCACCTGATGTTGCGGTGAGCAGCAGGGCGAGAGTCTGCTGCAGCACTTGCCTGCTAACACCCTATCATACGGCACTGCCGCTGCCAGCAAGGCCACAGGATGCCAGTGTCCACCATCGCCTCTCTGCATCGCCGCAGATCCTGCCCGTTGAGCTTCCCGGTCGCGGCGCGCGGAGGCTTGAGCCGCCCATCACTGATCTCTGCGTGCTGGCCTCGGCCATGGTGGACGCCCTGCTGCCAGAGATGATGTGA
>NW_014012868.1:0-2681 GCF_000611645.1 Monoraphidium neglectum
AGGGTGCAGGGCAGGGACCTGCGGGAGCGAGGGCACGCGCCTGGCGTCGCGTTCGCGCGCCTGAGTTCTCCAGGGGTGCTCGCAGGCAGGGATGGCGGCGGTCGAGGGGCGTGCCGTCGGGCGTGCCGTCGCGGGTGTACGGCCGTGCTGCGCAGCCGGGAGCGGGGGCGCGCGGGCGGCAGGGCTGGGCTCGAGCCCCAGCCCACCCACTCGTGCGCCAACCCATGGCCGCCTCTACCACACTGCTGGCGCCCCGCCTGGCCCCCCAGGCCACCGCAGCACGCTGCCGCAGTCTCTGCCCCTGAAGCGCGGCATGCTGCATTACGCATACGGCCGGAAGCTTCCCGTACAGGTAGATGGCTGGGGGTGGGGCCCTTGCTGAACGTTGCTAAATGCGAGTGGAGAGATGGTTTCCGTGACAGGCATCAAACAAGCCCCGAAGTCGCGCAGTTACCGAAGGGCGTGCTGTTGGTGGGGGGGATGGGGTTCCGCTCAGAAACGTGTGCAAACTGGGGCGCTTGGGCGGCGGCCCCTCGCTCGCCTCGCTCGCCGCGGCGTGTGGCAGCGGCAGTGCAGCCTTGTCTGCTGAAGGGCGCCCCCCCCCCCCCAAAATGGCTCTTGACCACCCGCTGCATCATCAAACCTTTCAAACGGCGCTGCGATCCCTCAGATTATAATGAGCGGCAACAAGGAGAGCGTGATCAGCGAGAAGACCCTGGGCATCGGCTTCGGCTGCACCGTGGTGACATCATACTCGCCCGTCATCAACTCGGCGGATTACGCGACCTTTGACGCCTTCATGGAGAAGCTGCAGGCCACGTGGGACGCCGAGTGGGCGGCCACCATGAACGCCGACCCAGCGGGTGGGCGGGTGACCGCGGCAGGCCGCGTGCGTCGGCGTTGGCTTGATGACTCGGCGTGTGCGTGCTTCTCAAGGCTTGTATCGTGCAAGCACACGCTTACGATCTGACGTCCTTTCGCGTCGGCTCGTTCGCCACGTCATGCACAGCAGCGGTGCCAGCGCTCCGCGGCCCCTCGCCCCTCGCCCTGGCGCCCCTCCCGGCGCCTGCTGCCTCTCCGCCTCCTCTTGATCCCCAAAATTTCAAACCAAAACATTGTATCGCAGGTCTGGACCCTCTGGTGCTCAGCGGGGCGGCCGCCGAGGAGCCCTACCCTGCAGCTCTGAAAATCTCGCAGCTGCTGTGGACCGCCCTGGCCGGCGCGCTGCTGGTTGCGACGACGGCCCTGTCGTGGCGCGCGCTCGTGGCGGCCACGGCCGTGCTCGGGCCGCAGGCCCACCAGGTGGGCGCCGGGGCGGGCCCGCTTTGGGGCGGCGCCGGGGGTGGGGCGCTCGGCCGCGCGCAGCGTCTCGGCGGGAGATGGCGGCCGCCGACGTGCGGGCGGTGGCGGCTCCTGCTGTGCAGCCGTTCGGGGACCACAGCGTGCCAGTCCGAGCCCTTAACCCACCCTCCACGTTGCTTGTTCTTGCACCTTAGACTCTCTCCCTGCCCCCCTTCTCTCTCTCTCTCTCTCTCTCTCTCTCTCTCTCTGTGTCACCCACACTCACACCCACACCCACATTCTCTCTCTAATCTTCTTGCAGCCGGTGCTGGCTCTGCTGGTGGCCTGGTTTGGCGCCTCCATGGTGTACTGCTGGGACTCCTCCCCGCCAAAGCCCCGCGCCGCAACCGCGGGCGCCACAAAGGGCGGCGCCGCGGCCGGCGGGCGCGCGGTCGTGGCAGAGGCGCGCGCGGCGGGGGGCGCGGGCGCCAACGGGCTGCACAACCGCAAGGGCTCGAGCTGACGCGGCCAGCGCAATCAAGATTGGGATCTTCCTTTCCAAACTGCCTCCTTTGATCCGCGGGCGCCTGTGCCCCTCGCTCTCCCTGCTCTCCTCGGCCCTGCCGCAGCTGCTGCTGTGCGACTTTCGCGTGTGCTGCTGAGCCCCTTGATTGCCTTGCAGAGCGCGTCAAACACGCATCATTACAGCCGACACCATCACAAACTAGTAATCAACCGGCGTCGCATTCGACCGATGCACACACAGCTCGACGGCAGCCAGCAAAACTCACACAAGCGCACACGCGTGCATCGCCGCAAGGGACGAAACGCAGCAGGCGGGCGTGGGGGCAGTGAACGTACAGCGCAAGAGGCACGCGGCTGGCACCCCTGGCTGCCACCGACAAGCCGCCTAGACCCCCAGGCCGGCGCCCTCGAGACCGCGGCCGCGCGCGCCCCAATGTCACGCAGCTGCGGCGCGTGCGGCGCTCATAGCGGCCTGAAAGGCTCACCCCCGCCGGGGAACCCGTTCGGCGGCTTGTTCATGAGCAGCAGCGTCCCCAGCAGCATGCAGCGCCGCTCGCGCTGCATGTGCGCCGTGAACGAGTGCACCTTCAGGAACCGCTCGTAGTCGTCGCGCTTTATGGTGGTGGGGCTGCTGCTCATGGTCTGAGCCCAGGAGCGCAGCTGGGTGATGCTGAAGGGGCCCTGGAACGCGCCGTCGGGGTCGACGTAAAACCAGTCCTCCGACCTTTCATCATGGAAGCAGGGCATCGCGTCGACCCGCCACTCGCGCGCGATCTGTGCCGCCGTCACGCCGCCGCCGCCGCGGGGCGGCGGCTGCTGCTGCTGCTGCTGCGGGGCCGCCGCGGCGCCGCCCTGCGGCGGCTGCGCCGGCCGGG
>NW_014012868.1:3452-4067 GCF_000611645.1 Monoraphidium neglectum
GTGCATCGGACGGGCGGCGCCGCCGTTCTGGGGCGCGGGCTGCTGCTGGTGCTGCTGCTGCGCCGGCGCGCGCGCGGCCGCCGCCCCCTCCAGCGGCCGGGCCTGCGGCGCCGCGTCTCTACCAGCCTCCACCCGCGGCCGCTTCGGCGGCGCGTCGCGCTCGCGGCCGCGCTCCCTCTCCAGTTGCCTGTCGCCCTGCCTGCCGGCCCCCTCGCGCCCGTCGTCCTTGTCGCCACGCCGCTGCCTGTCCCTCTCCCTCTCCTTCTCCCTGGCGGCGTCCTTCTCCTTGGCCCGCTCCTTCTCCCTTTCCTTCTCCCTTTCCTTCTCCCTCACGGTGTCCTTGTCTCTGGCGGCGGCGGCACTGCCACCGCCGCCGGCCCTGCGATCAGCCTGCTGAGCAGCCGCCGGCCGCTCCTCCCTGCGCGCCTCCGCTCCGCGCTCCCTGCCGCCGCCCAGCGCAGGCACAGGCGCGGGCGCCGGCGCCACCACGCTCCGCACCTCCCGCCGCCGCGGCTCGGGCGAGCGGCTGCGCCCGCGGCCGAGCGGCGGCGGCGCCCCGCCCCAGGCCGGCCCGGGGCCCGGCGGGCCGAAGCGGTCGCCGGGGAAGCGCGGCGG
>NW_014012868.1:4716-5389 GCF_000611645.1 Monoraphidium neglectum
GCCCTGGGGGGCCGCCAAAGCCGTTTGGCCCGGGCGGGTCCCATGGGCCGTCCCGCATGGGCCCGGGGGGCCCGCCGCGCATCATGTGGGGCGGGGGCCCGCCGCGGAAGTCGTCAAAGGGAGGCCTGTCGGGGCCCCTAAGGGTCGGCGAGCGTGAGAGGGCGGTGTTGCTCAGAGAGAGTGCGATGGGTGGGAGACTCGCACTGTGCGGCTTCAACGCCGCAAGCATGCCAGCCGCAATGTGATAGAAAAGCAGCACGGAATCCCTGACGCAACCCCAAGACGCGCCCGCTCTCCCCTGTTCATGCAAGCAAGCGCACACAAGGAGTGCGCATGCACACATACCGGCACACGAACGCACACATGCACGCATGCATGCGCGCGCGCACACACACACACACACACACACACACACACACACATACATACACACATGCGCACACGCACACACACATAACAGCTCACACATGTAAACGCGATCAAGTCCAAGCGTGCACACCTGAAAGGCGGTCCCATGCCGGGAGGGCCCCTCATGCCTGGCGGCGGCCTGTCAAACGGCCCCGGCGGCCCGGCAAAACGCCCAGGGGGACCAAACGGCCCGGGCGGCCCGCCGAAGGGCCCAGGCGGCCCGCCAAAGGGTCCGTCAAACCGCCCCGGCGGCCCGCCATAAGGG
>NW_014012868.1:5856-11162 GCF_000611645.1 Monoraphidium neglectum
CCCGCCACGCCGCGGCGAGGGCGGGCCCCGCAGCGCCGGCCCGCTCAACCCCCTGCGGCCCGGGCTGCGGTCGCCGCGCGCCAGCGGCGGCGCCCCGCCGGGCGCGTCCGCGCCGCGGCGCCCGCCCTCGCGGCCGCCGTCGCCGCGCGGCAAAGCCTCTGGCGGGATGGGCAGGCCGGCGCGCTTGGCCTTCTGGCGCACGCGCTGCAGCCGCTTGCGCGCGCGCTCCGCGCTGCGGGCGCGGTCGCTGCGCTTGCGGCGCGGGGTGGAGGACGTCCTCCGCTTGCGGCGCTCGCCGCTGCGGCTGCGGCTGCGGCCGCGACTCCCCTCCTTATCGTCCTTGCCCCGCCCGGGGCTGCTGCTGCTGCTGCGGGAGCGCGAGCGCGCGCCGCCGCCGTCGTCATCGCTGCTGCTGCTGCTGTAGTCCGATGAGTCTTCGTCGCTGCTGTACTTGTGCTGCCTGCGCCGGCCACGTCCTTGCCGCCTGTGCGGGGCCAGCGCAGGTTGCGCGCAGGTCACCTCAAGAGGCCATCATGCACAGAGGCACAAAGGCAATGCGCCACGCTGGCGTGAGACAGTGCGCCAACGCCGCGAGCCTTGCCCCTTTTTGGGCCCACCTTTCGTCGTGGCGTCCTCCACCCGCCTCCTTCCTTGCAACCTCGCCGTCGTCGCCGTCGCCGCCGCCGCCATTGCCATTGAGAGCGCTGCAGGAGGGTTTGCCGGGGTGGGCGCCCGTCGCGCCGGGGGGACAGGCGGGGTGAGGAGCCGCTGGGCCCGCACAGACCGCCACAACGCTGACGGCCGCATGCTGTGCGCACGCCCCGCAAGGGCGCCCTCGCAGCCATGCTGGCGCGCGATGATGGAGGCTAATCGAGCGGCGGGGGTACAGAGGTGCACCAGGCAGCAGCTGTTGGACAGGGGCTGCGGAGGAGACAAACGTCCTTTAAACGAGCTGGATAGCTGTTATGTCGCGCACTGGGCGCTGGCCCTGCGCCTGCTGCTGGCTGATTTTGCGCATGGCTGCGTGCGCTCGTCGGGTGCCTGCCGCACAGGCGGCGCGAAGCGGTGGTGAAGTAGTGCCATGCATGCCGCGTGCCTGCCACAAAGTTCGCATCCACACCCGCCGCCGTTTCGCTGCTGCGTTGGACTGCCTTGCTCCCCCATGTCCTGCTGCCGCACAGGCCTAAGTGCTGCCGGTACCCCGCAGGGGGTTCGCCCGAAGCCTGTGGCACCCCGCTGGCCGCTGCCGCCTCTGCGCGTGCTTTGCCACGTCTGCAGCTCCACGCTCTGTACCGCCAGCAGCCCCCTGTCATACACCGCCGCCAATCGCCGCCGGCTGTCCTGGTGTACACGGCAGATATAACGCCTGCCACAGCTGTCGTTCGGCCCACGGCACCCCTTCCTACCCTCCAGAGTCACCCACGGCCCGCGTCCCGCAGCGGATGCTGAACCCAGCCCCTCTGTGGATTCCATGCGTGCTGCGAGACGGGCCCTGTAGCTGCGCATTGCTGCCCTGCATGCAGCTGCGAGGCGAAAGCTGCAGCTCATTAGGCTGACATTATTAGGGCACTCGAGATGGGGACCGCAGCTGCAGGAGGGCATGCTGCCGCTGACGAGACGCTCGCCCGCAATACCCTGCTCTTTCGCCGAATACGCTAGCACGATCAGCCAGGCGCCGGCCAGCAGCCGGCGCCGCCCATGGCACATGCGCACGCACTGCCAAAACCAGCTGCAGTGCCAAAGCGGCACGCCGCGGCCGCCGCCCGTGTGGCGGCGGCCGCCGCGAGCGCCAGCTGCAGCTGCCGCGGCACGCGCGCGCCAGCAGCACCACCACACCTGTCGTCAGCGGCGTCCTGCTCCTGGTCGTTCATTAGCTCGTCGCCTTCATGCAGCTGATCATGGCCGCCAAGCAGGTGCTGCTCAAGCGTCTCCTCGTCTGCGAGGGGCGCGGTGTGCGTGCAGCTTGGGGGCGGCACGCTCATGAGAAGCACAAACACCGGGCTGGCACGCTATGGTATCCATCAGATATCCTCACTGTAGTCCCTCGGTGGCAGAGCCTTGCCTACCTGCCATGGCCCTCGACAAGGACGGACCCGCTGATCTGGCGCACCGCCCTCGTATGCTCCCGCAGTGCCTTTAAGGCGCCTTACAGCTGCCTAGTGGCCCTCCAAGACTTGGGGGCTAGGCTCGCGCTCCACGGCCTGCTGCACGGACAGCTTCGCGCGTGCGACGAGGAGGCAGCTCGCCCTAGCTTTTCTCTACGATTGTGTAGTATGCGCTAGACAACAACGGTCAAGTCCGAGGCAAGATGGGAGCCGCAGGAATGCCAGAGGCCAAAGGCGCGAAAAACTTGACCGACGAACCGCACAACTTCCTCGTCGAGGTATTCATATCAATCCTTGACCTCAGAGCAGCTCCTGACTGGGGCAGGCTTGGCCATGTCTCCGTGAGGGGTGAATGGTCACGCCTGGACTGGCCCACCCTCATTGCTCAGCAGCAAGCCGACGCCGCTGGCCCCCGCCCATGTGCAGTAAGCAGCGACACCACTGCGCCACCTCAAGCCCCTGCGCACCACACTTTTCTAATTACACGGCACGCGGGCGGACTTGAATCACACTCGTCAATGCCGGCCGCCAAACCGCCGCTCGCGACCCGCATACTGCCTGAGCGCGCGCACAAGCTGCTCCTCCCCAAACGCCGGCCACAGCGCGGGCTCAAAGTACAGCTCCGCATAAGCCAGCTCCCAGAGCAGGAAGTTTGACAGCCGCTGCGTGTCGCTGGTGCGTATGAGCAGGTCGACCGGCCCAACCTCAAGCGTTGTCGGCGCCGTACTGAGCTCGCGGGCCAGCAGGTCAGGCGTGACGTCATCCGGTCGGATGCGCCCGTCAGCGGCCGCCTGCGCGAGGCGCCGCGCGGCCGCGGCGATGTCCGCCTGTGCCGAGTATGAGACCGCCACCGTCAGCAGCAGCCCCTGGTTTGCGGCGGTGAGCGCTTCAGCCCTGACAAGGGCGAAGCAGACGGCGAGCGCCAAGGCGAAAGGTTGAATGTCAATACGCGAGAAATGGCCGTGAGATCAAAAGACGCGGTCATGATGCACCCGATGCGCATGCCCAGCCCCGCACTGCGTCACATCCCTCCCCCCCACGCGCTTCTACGCGCCATCGCAGCGCCATCACCTGGCGATGCCCCGCCGCAGCCCCTCTGGCAGCCGCTCGAGGCCGCCGATGAAGCGCAGCCGCACGTCGCTGGAATGCAGCTCGGGCAGCTCGTCCCCGAGCGCCCTCTCAAACAGCGCCATCAGAAACGCCACCTCGGCGCCGTCGCGCCGCCAGTTCTCCTCCGAAAACGCGTACACGGTCAGCGCGCGCACGCCGAAGCGCGCGCAGGCGGCGACCGTGCGGCGGAGGGCGGCGACGCCGGCTTCGTGGCCGGCGCTGGGCAGCCAGCCGTGGGCAGCTGCATAGCGTGAGTTTCCATCCATGACGACCTTTGAGCAGGGTGCGATTGCGCATTTGCCAGCAGAGCGGTGAAGGCGACAGCAGAGGGGCGGGCCATGCATGGTGGATCGGGAGGGGTCAACGATGGCCGCTGCGCAGCTGCTCAAGGTATATATTGAGGCATGCTGTTGCCAGGCTGATAATCGCCTGCTCAAAACTTTTTGAAGCTCTGATGGCATCCGCTCACCGCGACATGCTTCGGCAGTTGGTCCAGCCGCAGCCCCTCAGGTGGCGCAGGCCGCACTCGTCGCCGCCGCTGCTGCCGCTGCTGGGCCGTGTCCACTACTCTGTCCAGCTGCTGCCCGTCATCACCACCGCTGCCGCTAATGCTATCACTCCCTAAACGTTGGTGCCGCTGCTGTCCCGACATAGGAGCCGCAGAGGCCACATGCCGAAGGGCGCATGCCAGTGTCGAGTCCCGCCTGGCAGCAGCGAGTGCGTCGGTGCAAGCTGCAGCCGCCCGACCGAAAGCTGCATCGCCGGCCAAAGCAGCATTACTGCTGCAATTAGCAAGCCTTCCCGAGTTTTTTCTGGCCTCACAGCAGCAGCAGGACGCTCTGTGCGGGCTGAGGACAGCACTGTGCATGGGACTGGACGCATGCGGGCCCCACACGGCTCCACACCGATATGTTGATATAATGCGAGTCTGCATTGCCGATTTGGTTTAAGATCAAGATCCAGAACAATGCCTCTATGCAGCACCGCTTGGGTGATTGGGGCACGCTTTGCCAGGTCAAACGGCTATCATATCTACAATGTATGCGTTCAATTATTTGAAGCGGTCTGACCTGGTCGCTCTCGACTCGCCCACCAGGATGGCGCCGCCTTGCTGATGTCACACCCGGTGCCTCTTCGTGCGCTTTGCGGTGACAAAGCCTCTTCCACCAACATGGGTTCATCCCAGTATCACAACACCGTGTGCAATGGCTCACGATGCTGTGAAGTGGCCCTGAATCACCCGGAGCCCTCCCATTGCAGCAGGGCCAAACTAGGCAGCGCACGTTGTTACTGGTCGCGCGTGCACTCGGCGGGTGAAGGTGCCACGTTGTTGAATGGTACGGATGACACGCAAAGCGTATGCAGAAATGGGCAACACCGCAAGGGCAGCAGCATGCAAGGTGTGGCGAGCTGCGCGGCACAGCGACAGGCTCCCCGCTCGGCAGCGGGGAAAATCGCCCGCGGATCCCTTCATTACCCAGCGCCGGCCCGCAGCCCAGGGCGCCGGCCCGCAGCTCAGGGTGCGGGTAGGGCGCCGGCGGCTGATTACTCCGGCGGGGCGACTGCACGCGTCAACAGCAAGCGCATGGAAAAACTGCAAACAATGAGGGACGGCGCGCCACGATTGCGCGCCAGGCTTCGAGGATGCCCGGGAATCACGTCAAGGTTGTGGTACACGGCGAGCTCCTCAGCTTCAGGCGCCGACTTTTCGAGGGGTCTGGACTGGGCTCGGCAGCGGCTGGGGCGCCCGGCACGCCCCTCGGAGGCAGAGGAGGGTGGGGGTCCCCGGAGGATGGACAGGCGGCGGGTGGGCGGCGAAAACTTGCCATTCAGAACCTCTCGGCGGCGTACATGGTAGCGAGCAGGTAGGCGCGGTACATCTGCATGGACAGCGCCACCAGCGCCGCCGTGGACAGGCACATCAGAGTGATGTCAGCGGCGTCGCCCTGCGGCGTTTTGATGTTTGACCAGGGGAGTGTGGGGCGCGACAGGCTGAGGTTAGGTGGCAGGAGCGACCGCCCGATGCGGAGGCGGAGGGCGAGGTCGGGGTATGCACCTGCAAGGTGCGGCGGGTTGCGCAGCGCACACGGC
>NW_014012868.1:11649-23138 GCF_000611645.1 Monoraphidium neglectum
GGGTTGCGCAGCGCACACGGCTGGGCGCCGCACTCCGGCTGCTCAGCCGCCTGCCGTGCAAGCTGAGTGATCTTCCGCCCGCTGCGAGGCGGCGAGCCGGCGCACCTCTTGCTGGGGCGTCATGCGCGAAAGCAGGTCGTCCCATCCGCCCTTGCCGTCAGTCTGTGCAGAAACAGGCGCAAGCAGGGCCAGGAAATGCAGGTCCAGTGGTGTGGGGGACGCTGCGACGTCAGCATAGCTTCACGCTCCAAAGCCGCTGAGGGCGACAACAGGACACACATCTGCATGCGCATGATCGTCCTGCATGCTCAAGTCAAGACATGCCACGAGCCGTTGCCGCCTGCTGCTGACAACATCACGCGTTTCGAACAGCCCACCTGCTTTCGCGGGCGCTGCATTTGCGAGGGCTGCTGGGGCTTGGTTTGCTGCACCTGCTGCTGCTCGGCTGGCGGCACCGGTGGCAGGCCACCCCCATCGCTACGCCCGCTCATGGTCTTCCCCGTGCCAGCGTGGGCGACGTGCCCTCGGGCACGCGCCACGCGGGCGTCGGCGCGCATCACGCACGCGCCATCAATGCTCCCCGCCGTACTGGGGCGCCTGCAGCTGCTGCGTGCTGCCAAAGAGGTCGATCGGATCACAGCAGGCATCTTCGTGTGCGCAAGCCGGCTCTCGGGCGTGTCACAGGTGCCCGGACGGTGCGTAGATCTGTGCTGACAATGAGTTGGCGCTCAAGCGCAGTGTGAGCAGCATGAACCAAGCACGGGATCTCATGTACCTCTGGGCAAGGCTGGGCGCACAAACTGGGCGCTTCCGCCACACTAGCCCCGGGTGAGCAGCTGCACCTGGACTGGGCAGAGCTGGCTGCTGCGGGTATGGTCCTTTCAAACAGCGCGATAAAAAAATTTGTAACGGATCAATACTTATTGAACATACGCAAAAAGTGCATACAGCGCTTTCAACGGATTGAACCGGCGTGGTGGCCAGCGCGCGCTGCGGTTGCCACTTGGCTAGAAATTCATTGAACGGACTGAATTGATCATTGCGACCAGCTCCATGCGACGCCACCGGCGGACGCTGACGAGGGGCGCTGCGTGGGGCGCCATGCTGCTTCTTCTGCTCCTGGTGGCGCAGCAGTCGAGGACGGCGCACGCTGCGCTGTCCGCCTGCACAGCAGTGCCGCCCGTATGGTGAGTTTCACGGTGCACAAGATAGACACGTGGCATCGCAATTGTGTTGTAGCTTCAGCCTCGCGGGCGCAGTGTGACGAGCATGGCCAGCTCCCTCTTGGCCTCCCCACCGGGCCACGCAGCGTTGGCCACCACTCTGGTTTCGCCAACCTTTCCCAAACCTTTTCCACCGCGCCTGCTTCCCGCACAGCTTGTGGCCCCTGCCCGCGAGCCCGCGGCCGGCCCCTTCGCCTGTGGTGAGCCCGCTGCCGGTTGTGCCCGCGGCGCCGGTCGCAGCAGCGCCGCCCCTAACCGCAGGGGCAGCTGCGACCCCTGTCCTGCCGGCCCCCGCCGCGGCTGCATACCCCGCCGCGCCGACCCCCGCGGCGCCGGTCGGCCTCGCGGCACCGACGCCCGTCGCCGCTGCGGCTTCGGGCGCGCCGCTCGACGCCGCGGCGCGGGCCGCGCTGACCGCTCAGCTGCTGCAGCAGATGTATGGCGGCGCCAAGGAGCGCGGTTTCCTTTCGGATCCAAGAGCGCTTACAGTCCCCCAGCGCGTGTCAGCCGCAGACGTGGGATCCTCCACGCCGCCGCTGCCTTCTGCCGAGAAGCAGGCGCTGCTATACGGGCATCTGCAGGCAGTCGTGTCTGCCCAGGAGGCCGACGTGGCCGCGAGCGGCACCCCAGCACACCGGCGGCGGCTGCACGCCCAGGCCCAGGTGCCCTCGGCAGTGCCCGCGCCGCCGCCGGCCCAGGCGGCCGCGGGGGACGTGCTGCAGCGGCTCCAGGCGCCCGCTGTGACGCCCACGCTGCCGCCGGCGGCCCAGCAGCAGATCTACACAAACCTGCTGCTGTCTGCAATGCAGGGCACGCCCCCATCGGGCGCCTCCCCTTCCCCCTCCATCAAGCCGCCGCCAGGGGCGGCCCCGAGCCCCAGCCCAGCCGCGGCGCCGCAAGCCTCGCCTTCTCCAAAGCTGCCGGCGCCGCCAGCCGGACCCTCGCCTTCGCCTGCGCCGGCAGTCAACAGGCGCAGCGCGGTGGTCAACGTGGTCAACTCCCAGCACGGCGTGGTCAACGCGGTCAACGACGTCAACGTGCCAAACGGCAGCGGGCAGCCGCAGGGGCAGCTGTTGCAGGACCTGACGTTCCTTTCAAACGACCGGCTGTCTGTCGGGATCGACGTGCGGCGGGGTGGCGTGGTCGGGCAGGTCTCGAGCAGCGACATGCCGGCGCCGTTTGCGGGGAAGAACCTGATAAATGTCTGGGACTGCGGGCGGCTGCTGCAGCAGTCGTTCTATGGCTGCGAGGACGGCTCGTGCTGGGCGGCCAGGGCGTGGCGCTGGAACCCAGGTGAGAGGAGGCTGTCCAATAGACTTGGACCTGTGGCTGTGAAATATCATAACCTCATCCCGAGCAGGCGCTTGCTGTTCATCACGCCACTACTACCGTTCTGGCCGCTGGTGGCATGTGCTGCTGACAATACTGGCCATTGCTTTACTCTGACTCCACCATCCTTGCGGCACTTGCAAACTACTGCCCCCTGTCAGTGCAATGCGGCTCTTGGCAGAACCAGCCGGCGCGCCTGCTGAACAGCCGGGTCGACGGCACCCCGCCAACCCGCGTCGTGACCACCTCGCTGCCGCGCAACTGGGGCGGCCAAGAGCTTCTGGATGATGTCATCATGACATCAGATTACTCACTGCTGCCTGATGCGCTCGCGGCCACGTGCGCCCTTTTGGCATTGTTTCCCAGCTGTTTGGCAGCCCTTGGGCACACTGCATTCAATGCACTCGAGCTTTGCCGTTGCTGGGAATGGGGTCACATTGCCTGTTGCAAGTACTCTGCCTTACATGCTTGCCGGATGCATGAAACAGCGGGCTAAAACCGCTCACTTGCTGACCAGCGCCCTGGCGCCAAACCCACATTCGACCTTCAGGTATGCCATGACCTACAATGGTCCCAACCCGCAGCCGCTGCGCACCCAGGAGACCCCCGCCTTCTTTGCGGACCGCCGCCTGAGCGTGCTGGTCTTCTATGAGGGCCCAAAGCCCTGGACTGGTGACAACCTGAGATTCACTATGCCAGGGGGCAACAACGGATACTACACGCCAACAGAGAGGTGCGCGCTCTGCGGCGCGCATGCGTGCATAGCACGCGAGCGGCCGCGAGTGCTTGGTGCGAGTATGCCGTCAACACGCGAAGGCAGGAATTTTGCGGTACCGCTGCCGGCAAATTGTGGTCGCCTCTTCTGGGCGGGGCCTGCCGATCTTCCGCAGGTGGGCAGCATACGTGGAGCCGAACACTGGCTACGGCATCGGCGTTTACGTTCCGACTTCGACCGGTCTCACTGCGTGAGCGAGGGGGCGAGGGCATGGTGCTGCCTCGCCAGCAACGCGCTCATGCAGCTTAAGATCCGGCTGGCCGGCAGGTTGGGTGGTACCATTGTGTAGCCTCATTTACATGGCTGCAAACACAAGTGCGTGCCCGTACACTCTGAATGCGCACATGTGTGCGCACGCACACGAACACGCCCACCTGCCCGCCCGCACGCACGCACGCACGCGCGCGCGCGCACACACACACACACACACACACACACACAATCAAATATACATACACAGGTACCGTGTCGGCCCCGACAACAGCACCCGCGTCAGCGACACCTCGTACTTTGCCCTGACCACGCGCTTCGCCATCCAGCCAAATGCGACCTACAAGTACACTGCATACGTTGCCCTTGGCCGCATCGCCGACATCCGCCGCACCTTCCAGCGCATCGCCGCAGACCTCGGGCTTGCGCCTGCGCCCGCGCTCGCGCCGGCCGCGCTGGGCGGCGTCAGCCTGGAGAGCGCGTATGAGGGCGGCGACGTGGCAGGAGGTACAAGCATGCCGGGATACTCATACATGCAGCTGGGCGACGGCAACACGACCACAGCGGTGTTCAGACCGTCGTCGCTGCGACCATCCAATGTAGAATGGTTTGGGGGTGCGTACGGCGTTTTCGACAAGCCGAAGCTGCCCCTGCCGCCGCCAAAGGCCTCGCCGGTCCCGTCGCCGGCCGCCAAGGCCACCCCGGCTTCGCCGGCTGCTGCCAAGGCGTCGCCGGCAGCGCAGCTGGCACCTGTCAAGGCGGCGCAGGCGCCGTCAGCTATGGCGTCAACACCCGCTGCGGCCTCACCCGCTGCTGCCAAGCCGGTGCAACCCTCGCC
This sequence comes from Monoraphidium neglectum, assembly GCF_000611645.1. Lineage (NCBI taxonomy): Eukaryota > Viridiplantae > Chlorophyta > Chlorophyceae > Sphaeropleales > Selenastraceae > Monoraphidium > Monoraphidium neglectum. The sequence continues at coordinate 16,025 of NW_014012868.1, forward strand.
GGTGCCTGCCGCCAAGGCCGCTGCGCCGATCGCGGTCGCCAGCAAGGCGGGCAGCCCGTCCCCAGCGGTGGTGCTCCCATCGTTGTCGGCCGCCCCAACGGCGTCGCCACGGCCGCAGCCGCAGCCGCCAGCGGCACCCGCAGCCCCGCAGCCGCCGGCCTCCAAGGCCCAGGCCGTCTTGGCCCTGGTGCAGGCGATTCTGGATGCGGCCAACACGATCAAGGCAGCCCGGGCGGCTCAGCAGGCAGCGCAGGCCGCGGCTGTGCAGGCCCCGTCGCCGTCGCCGAAGGCATCAATCGCGCTGCCGCCAAAGCGAGCCCTGGAAGAGGTTGTCTTTGCCCCCGCAACAGCACCCAAGGCGGACCCCCAGCTGCCGCCGCAGCTGCAATCATCAGTGTTGAGCACAACCTCCTCCCTCAAGGCGGAGGGCGCTCGGCCCGCGCACAAGCCACCAATGGCCAACAAGCCGCGGCTGGGCGCTCGCCATCCAGGCCCGAGCCCGCAATCAGGCAGGGTGGCTGCGGACTCACCACAGTCAGCGGCGGATGCTGCAAGCGGCGCGAGGCGCTCTACGCCAGCATCTCCACATCCCAAGCGACAGGCTGCAGCGGCTGCTGGCGCTGCCAAAGTGCAAGCAACACCGCGGGCTCGGCCGTCCCCCGCCCCTCAGCACCACCAGCAAGCGCATCCGCCTCATGCGCGGCCGCATACATCCCCGCCACAGCACGCTGCAGCACCCAAGCCGCCCCACGGTACCCAGGAATGGGGGCATGCAGCGGGCGGTACTGGAAGCAGGGCAGCGGCAAAGAAAGGCGTCGGGACAGCGGCGCACAGTGGCACCGGAGCACCTGCGCACACTGGCAATGGCACCAGGACAGCGGCGCACAACGCAAGCAAGCCAGCAGCGCACAACGGCACCAACTCAGCTGCGCACAATGCGACCAGGGCAGCGCTGCACAACGCGACCAGGGCAGCTGCCCACACTGGTGCTGGGGCAGTCGCGCACAACAGCAGTCGGGCGCATACCGCAGCGCACAACAGCACCCGGGCGGCGGCGCACAACAGCACCAGAGCGCATACTCCGGCGCACAACAGCATCAGAGCTGCGTCGCACAACAGCACCACAGCTGCGGTGCACAACAGCACCACAGCTGCGGTGCACAACAGCACCAGAGCGCATACTCCGGCGCACAACAGCACCAGAGCAGCGGCGCATAACAGCACCACAGCTGCGGCGCACAATAGCGCCAGAGCACGTACTCCCGCGCACAACAGCACGAGAGCAGCGGCGCACAACAGTACCCGAGCTACTGCGCACAACAGCACCAGAGCAGCTGCGAAAAACAGTACCAGGGCGTCGGGGCACAATCGCACCAGGGCCGCCGCACATGACAGCACCAAAACAGCGGCACACGACAGCACCAGCTCTGCAGCACATAGCAGCACCGGAGCCCATGCAGGCAAGCACAGTGGCTCTGCAGCAGCGGCGCACAACAGCACTAGGGCGCACGCAGCAGCACACGGCAGCACCAGGGCAGCGGCACACAATGGCACAACAGCAGTGGTGCACAACCCCAACAACTTGCACGCAGCAGCCAAGGGTACCATGCCAGCAGCACACAACAGCGCCGGGGCAGCTACAACAGCAGTGGCGCATAACAGCCCTGGGGCTCATGCAGCTGCCCACAACAACACCAGGGCTCACGGGACAGTGCAGAACGGCACCAGAGCAGCTGTGCACAACAGCCCAACGAAAGCGGCTCCCAATGCCACCAAGGCGCATGCAGCGGCTCACAACAGCACCTGGGCAGCGGCACACGCTCCACTTTCCCCTCAGCATGCCGTTCCAGCGCACTCGCCTGTGCCGTCGCCAAAGCGGATTGCGTCGCCCCCGGTGCCAAGGCGCTCAGAGTCAGGACTCAGGACCGGGCAAGCCGTGCCGCGGCGGCGGCCTGGGACAAGCCCGATATTGGCGCCGCACGCAGAGTTGCCAGCGGCGCCTGCGCACAAAGGGGCATCATTGAAGCCGGTGCAGCTGCCAGGCTCCCCCGAGCTGCATGCTGGCTCCACAGCAGCGCCCATGACGGGCGCAAAGGCTGCTCCAGGGGCAAGCCCCTCTAAAACCACCACCAAGTCCCACCTGAACAATTCAACGTCAAATGCGCATAAGCAGGCATCCCACAAGCACTCAGCAGTGAAGCTGGGGGCGCCGCCGGCGAGGCGGTTGCTGTCTGCTGGGTCAGTGCCGTTGGTATAGCTGCTTTACCTGAGCATCGTCCGTGTGAGCACCTGCACACTCGCTCAAGCAAGGCCAGTCTGGCGGCTTCCAGCCACTTTCCTCCAAACAAACGATTTGAAGGAAGTGTTGCTCTGTGGGCGGTGCTGCAATCTGTGCACGTGAATTCATGTGCAGCTGTGGTGACAGCTGTGTGACTGGGGTCCATACAGTTCCTCAAGGTTCGGCTCAACTGCGCTGACACTGCGCATTGGCTGCCTTTTTGGTTTGGGGGGAGGTTCCTTTCTTATCGTGGCACAGAAATATGTGCCTTTGGCCCCATCCCTAGTGCGGGGTGCTGGTTGCTGCCACCAAGAACTGTGCCTGCACGGACCTGTGTCCCGCTCCACCTGCTGAGTGTGCCGCGCGTCAGTGTGTTGCGCAGCTATTGTGTGTTGATAAAATGTTCATTGCGCCAGTGGCGCACGCCGTAATGGCTGCAAAACACGAGAGCTAACTGCACAAGTTGAGCTGCAGGTTGGCGCCACATGATTCCTGTGATACAAACCTCATCTGTTCATGTTGCAACACAGTGGTTACTGCTGACTTTGGGGCCCAATACCTGTGGGAATCACAAATTTCGTCTAGAACAAATGGATGATACTGGTGTGGCGTCGATTGCCCACAATGGCGCGGGGTCACACCACTCGTGCGCTGGCAGGGTGATGCTGTGTCTGCTGCCGCGCATGTAGGGGCACCACCTTGTAAAGATCCCCGTGAGCCCGCACTTGTGTTTCAACATCATGGCATAGAGCCTTTCTGGTTGCATATGGCCACCTGAGAACCACTGTTTTTGAATTGTGATTATGCATTGTGCTCATGGAACGCGCTTGCAGTGGCCAGTCGCATGCCCAAGTCAAAATGAGTCAACTAAACCACCGGGCATCAGTCACCAATGGATACCGTTATGAGCCGATCTAAATCTGTTGACTTGAAACCAGCAATTTTGACATGTATCACTGCCTTATACATGAATGCGCGTTTGATCTGCAGTAGTGCTTCGCGATCTAGGCATGACAGACGTGAATTATTCATGTAAAAAGCAGCATTCCTAGACGTAGCGTGAACGGCCTGCAGCCTGCACGCGCGTCGCCTCAAAGCGTCAAACACGCTGCTGCACACAGCGGCAACTCGCGCAGCGCTGCACAGCGGCAGCAGCAGCCATGTCACTCGTCTGCATGCCGTGGATAGTGTGTAACCTGGGAGGCGAGATGCTGTACGTCCTGGAGCAGCGCCTTAAAGCCCAGGGCGTATCCACGGCGAAGACGGCGCGCGTGATGCAGGACGTCGTGGCGACCATGTTTGACCGCGGATTCCTGGAGCAGCGGCTGTTCGTGCCCCAGGACACGTACTCCATGGCAAGCACGAAGAAAATATTTGAACGGCTGGCGCACTCCTCCATCATGAGGCTCAGCGAGGCCAGGTGGGCGGGGGCCCATACGGATTGGGGCGGCTGAAGGGGCAGCGCAGCCGCAGCTGCTTGCAGCAGAGGCTTGTCCGGGTCAGCGCAAGCTCCTGCGATCTTGGAACGCTTTTCAGCAGCAGCTGCACCCTGGTCGAGGTTGCACCTCGGTGGTTGTAAGATGAGGCCGTCAACCCAACATAATCAACAAGAGTTGCCCCCCATCCTCCGCAGCATGGACAAGCTGTTTGACCTCATGGTCATGGGCGCCAAGTACCAGCTAATGGCCTGCACATCACACGACGACATGCTGCAGGCGCGGCCACCCCCACTCCTCCTGAGGGACGAGCGACACGCACGCATTGCTGCAGGGCGGGGGAAGGGGGGGAGGCTGGGCCAATAGTTGGGCGTGCGAACAGCATCCTGGGTGGAGGAGAGGGCCATGTTACCGTGGCAGTGGGGCCACGTCCGGCACAACGGTCTGCATGCTCTGTGGTTGGTATTATGCAGACAAACCAGATCGTGCCCAGTTCTGCAGCGCAACAGCCGCCGGTCTGCCTGTCCCCGCACTCTCGTTGCCATCGCATGCACCCTGGCGCCGCAGGTCACGCAGCGCCACCTGCGCAACATAAGGCAGATGGTCGCTGCCGCCGTCGCCACGCCCTGCGTGGACCTCGTGGCGAGGGCGGAGGAGCTGGCGCGGTCGCTGTATGGCCGGCTGTCTGGGGGGCAGCTGGCGCTGATGCGGCAGTCGCTGATGAGGTGCGTTCCCCCCCTGCTGAGTGCAAGGGGCTTGCTTGCTTCAAAGGGCGATAGGCTCAGGTGGCTGGACAGCGGCTGGCACTGGGCATGCGTGGTGCAGGGTAGAGCTGCGCGTCCACTGCTGGCAGTACCACAGTCACTAGCTCCCCCCTTGGAAGTGTTCAGGCGCCCACCTCCAGCGTGTGTGCACATCGCCTCCACCTCTGTTCACCCTCTCGCAATATCCTCTAGAACCTAAAACCATCACCAATTGGTGCCTTGCCAATCTGTAAACATAGCCCTGCCCTCCACATGCACCCCCCCCACACACGCATACGCACACGTGAACTTACGCGCACACCCCCCCCCACACACACACACACACATGCACACACACACACACGCCACACCCACTGCAGGTTCTTTCAGGACAAGCGCGTCCGGGTCTCCCTGTTCCTGTCCGAAGGCATCCAGGCGCCCGACGGCCGCATCGTGCTGCCCACATGCACCGCCTGCGACGCGGGCCGGGTGCGCGTGTTCGGGGCCGGCGGCCGGCAGCTGAGGGAGGAGCGCCCTCCGCTGGCGGCGCTGCAGGTGCAACCTGTTCTCGTTCTTGCCGCGCTTAAGCTGATGGGGTTCGCAGCTTTGTGCACAGGCACGTTTGTGTGGGTCTGTTGGAGGGCCAGGCGGCGGCTAGGGCATTGGGGTGGAGGCAGCGCATGTGCAAGTGAAGAGTCTCGCCTGCGCAGCCCCTCCTGCAGAGGCCGCCAGTTCCGCTTTTAGCATGCGAGAGGTCAGCCATCAGACTACAGAGCACCCGCCCCGCACATGCCCACTGCACTTAAAATGTTCACCACCACAGGTGGATCCAAACGAGTTCTTTTGTCACCCGGTGCCGCTGGGTGACAACCTGTACCTGAAGGACCGCCCCCGAGTGACGCCGCCACCTAGGAGCCACGACCGCAAAACGCAGGGGGCTGAGGGCGGCGGCGGCGGGGGGGGAGGCGAGGCGGCGGAGCGGCGGGGCGAGCGGTCTGCGCGGGTGAGGGAACGGGCGAGACTGGGTTGCTATTGGTGGTGGTTGTGCGCCTGGCAGGAAGTCGTGCGCTTTTTGTCTGGCTGTGCTTTTTTACTCGCCCTCCGCTAGCTCAACCCGCTTGCAACCAGCCCGCCAAAAACACAGCGCCCCACGGCGCGCCCAGCTGACGCGTGCGCCGCTCGCTGGCGGCCCCACCCCACAACCAACAGCCGACCGCGGACGACGAGGCGGCGGGCGAGGAGGCGGATGCTGGCCGGCAGGCGGTGCGGGAGCTGGACCTGCTGGCCGGGATTTTGGGGGGCGGCAGGGGGCGCGGCGGCGGCGGCGCGGCCAGGGGCGCCGGCGGTGTGCCTGCGGCGGCCGAAGACAACTTCCGTCTCAACTTGTTTGGCGAGGGGCCCGCTGGCTTTGACGAAGACGAAGACGGCGGTGGCGGCGCAGGGGGAGGCAAGTCGGCAGGAAAGGGCGGCGCGGCGGGGGCCGCGGCGCGCGTGCAGGAGCTCGAGTTTGGGCCGGGGCGGCACGCGGATTACAGAAAGGGGTTGGAGGGGCTGTCGCTGGACGGGGGCGGGGCCACCATGAGGGCGGGGCAGGACCTCCTAGAGCTGATGGACCTGGCGGCGGGAGAATAGCTACCGGGAAGCTGCCAGCGTCGCGTGGAAGGGTCGGGCCGTCGGACGCTCGCCTGGAAGCTCGTTTGGAGGCCGCGCATTGCTGCTGCGAGGCTGTTGTAGGAAGATTTGGCTTTGTTATTGCAAACCAATGGCTGCACAAGTGTCGCCCGTCCGTCAGCAGCGATGTCTGGATTACACCATACATAAACAAAGGAGATGTGTGTGCCAAGAGCTGCCTATCACAGGTCTTGTGCAGCATGTATGTCTGCAAACGCATTGCTTGACAGCTGTTGACCGCAAAGACACCCTTCATTGCAGGGTCGCATGCAAATAGCAATCAGAGGTGCCAGCACCCCGACAAAACCAATATGCCGAAAGCCTGCGCCGCCCGCGGGCTTGACGGCCGGCGCGCAGCCCGCAAGGAATGACAAAACTTGCGTCGGGGCTTAGCAGCCATTACGCAGTCCCGCGCCTGTCACTGGAGATCAGCGCAGTGATGCAGTTGGCAGGGTCAAACGCCGTCGCGGCCGCTTGCCGCACGTCCTCTGTGACGTTTGTTTGGGGGGAGGGGGAAAGGCGGTGGAGATGTTGAAGTCCCCAGGGGTTCATGAGCAGCACAGCCCGCGGCGCCGGCAGGGAAGGGTCACTCACGACCTGCGGGCCACTACCAACAAGCCGGACAGCAGCCGTCCGCAGGCGGCCCAATAGGCTGGGAGCCCAGCCCTGCTTGCTCGCCTTCAGATCACACACCATCAGGGGCTAGGCCCTCCACTCCAAACCCATTGGGCCGCATGCGTCACATCGAGGGCTCCCCAAAATCAAAAATCCCTCCCACTCCTGTGCAGCTCTCCCCCCCTCTTTGCACGCCCGTGTCACGGACTCTGAAAACACACCCCCCAGGCTGTGCCACCCACCCAGGCTGAGGTCCTCAATGTCTGCCAGCTCCTCCAGGACGCCCCTCCAGCTGCCAGTCACGGCCTGGGGCACGGCGTGTGTGTGTGTGTGTGTGTGTGTGTGTGCGTGCGTGCATGCGTGCGTGTGTA
>NW_014012867.1:0-1440 GCF_000611645.1 Monoraphidium neglectum
AGGCGGAGGCGGCGCGGTGGCCGCGGCGCCTGCACCGGCGGCGGCGGCGCCCTCCGAAGCGTCTGGTGCTGCGGCGCGCGCGGGGCTGCTGCGCGTCGCAGCAGCAGACGCCGCCCTGCCATGCCCGCGGCAGCTGCAGCGCGCGCGGCGGCGCCTCGCGGGCGGGCGGCTGCGGCTCGTGACTGCGCAGTGGCTGGTCGACGTTACTGCCGACGCGGATGCGCGGGTGGCCGTGGCAGCGGGATTGCGGCCTGAGGGCGCATACGTGCCGCAAGTAGTTGGCTCGCGACGCCCGGGGCGCTCCAGCAGCAGCGGCGGGGACGACGGCGGTGGGCGACCGCTGCAGGCAGGGGCGGGCGGCGCGGCGCCAGAGGGCGACGGCAGCCGGCAGCCGTGGGGCCTGGACGTGGCGCTGTGGCCGTGGTCCCTTGTCGGGCTGGATGGCGCGCCGGGAGGGGACGCGGGGGCGACAGAAGGCACGTCGGCTTCCGATGGCGAGGGCAGCCGAGGGGCCGCCGACGGCGGCGGCGGCGGCGGCGGCGAGGGCGGCAGCAGGGGGGCGCGCGCGCGCGGGGCGGTTGGCAAGGCGGCGGCCGGGGGCGCGGCGGCGGCGCCCAAGAAGGCCGCGGCGCCGCGGCGGCGGGCGTTGAAGGTTTCAGCCCCGCAAGTTGAGGTCAAGGAGAAGCCCGGCGGCGGTGGAGCGCCGGCGGCGGCGGCGGCCGCGGCCGCGGCAGGAGGGGCGCGGGCCGCAGGGCTGGTTGCAGTGGGGGTGGTGAAGGAGGAGCAGCCGGAGGCCGGCGGGCGTGTGCCGCTGGCCGCTGCGCCACGCGCAAAGAGGGCCGTGGCGGGCGGCGGGGCCCACCGCGGCCGCCGGCGCGGCGGCGACGGCGGCAATGGCGATGGCGATGGCGGCAACGGCGGCGACGACGGCGGAATCCTGGGAATGTGGGAGGCTGGAGAGGAGGGCTTTGGTGCAGCCGGCCTGCCCCTGCACGCCAACGAACCTGGCAGTGCGGGCAAGCGCAGGCGCGCGAGCCCCGGCGCAAGGGGCAGGGCTGGGGGCAGCAAGCGGCGCGCGGCGCAGGCTGACGACTTCATAAGCCTGCTGGCGGGCGAGGAGAGCGGCGGAGACGCGGAGGGCGGGGCTGCCGCGGGGCTCGGCGCTGCTGCGGGTGCAGCGGCGCCGCTGTCGCCTTTGGCGTCCGCGGCCGAGTCGGCGCCGAAACGCCGGGTGCCGGGGGCAACGCAGCCTTTCCAGCCATTGGACAACGGCGCAGCAGCCGCCAGCGCTGGCGCGAGAGCCGGCGCGCGCGCGCCGTCTGAGAGCGGCGGCGCTGGAGCGTCGCAGGCGCCGCCGGGCGGCGCGGCGGCCCCAGCTGCGGGCGCACGCAAGCGGATGGGCTACCTCGCACGCATCAAGGCAAAGCTGGCGGCAGAGGC
>NW_014012867.1:1480-6117 GCF_000611645.1 Monoraphidium neglectum
GGCGGCGGAGGTGGTGGCACCCCAGGGACCTGGCCAGGCGCACCCGCAGGTCGCAGAGCTGACGTCTCCACCCCTGCTTGACGACGGCCCCGTGGTGGCGACGGCCGCTGCGCGCAGTCTGCCGTCCACCTCAGAGAGCGGGCAGCCGCAGGCGCATTCCCTGCACCCCGTCAAGCTCAGCCCCCAGAAACAGTCTGGGCCCGCAGCGGCTGACACAGCGCCCCCGCCGCCCCTGGTTGTGGCGCCTAGCCTGCCTCAGGTGGCCGCGGGTCGGCTGGCCGTAGGGCAGGACCAGCAGGCGGAGGGCACTACGGAACGCATAGAGCAGCAGGATCACAATGAGCAGCACCAGCAGCAGCAGCAGCAGCAGCAGCCAGCGGCGGCCAAGCCTCTGAAGAAGAGGCGCCTGGCAGATATCGCAGCAAAACAGCTCGGACGGCAGCTTTAGGGTTTGCAGGGGAACGCTTTGTGTTTTTTGTGGGATCTCAGGGTTCCTGTTCGCGCTCATTCTGTGCAGCATTTTGGAGAATCCACTGGAGTAGAGTGTTGGTGGCAGGACGGGGCGTGCACGTGTGTGAGATCCGCCTTGCGCTGAGCACCGCCCGTGCGTGCTCCTGTAACCTGCCTTTTGTGATTCCGGTTTGGTGACCAGGTGTGTCAGAAGTGAATTTGTCACATCACAACAAGGCATATGAAGGTGCCTTTGTACTTTGCATTTACACTGCTATGCAGCAGCCTCTGTTGCTACTCGTAATGGGTGTAAAGTCATGTACACTGCGCAACAACCCACGGGGCCCGCCAACACAAAGGGCGCAGGCAGGCACGGGTGCGGGCTGTTGTGCGCGCGTCAAGCTAGCTAGAAGGTCAAGGCAACCATGAATAGGTCAGAAGCCCGGTGTGGGTTGAGTCATCGCGGCAGCCCGGTTCTCCAGCATCAGCTCCACCTGCGCGGCATGGAGGGCCGGGGGGGAGGGGGGTGCCAACGCGCGGCTGTTTTGCTCAAGCCAACCCCCCACCATAACCCACATGCATGCATGTGCATGCGCACGCGTTCGTGCGTGCGTGCGTGCGTGCGTGTGTGCGCGCACACACACACACACACACACACACACATACACACGCGCGCGCACATACACACACACACGCACACACACGCACGCACACCACAACCCTCACCCAGAAATCGATACCCACTCACACTCACACTCGCACGTGCGCCCACCCTTCCCCGCACCTTTGAGAACTTGAGGAACATATTGAGGCTGCCCTGCAGGTTGAGGCGGATCAGGTTGGCCTCGTACGCAGACAGGTTGGCCAGTCGAATGGTCGACGCCTGCGCCACCATTCGCAGGCCGTCCTCGATCTTGTGTCGCCGGATGTTGACAAACTGCTGCAGCAGGTCCCGCACCTGGTTTGGGGTGATGGGGGGAGAGAGCAGAGCGTCAGAGGGGTTGACAGCGTCGTCATGGCTCGTGCCAGAGAGAGGAGGATCGAGGTCGCCTCGCAGCCATGATGCGGGCCGCGCGCGGCAGGATGACCGCCGGCAGCCCGCCCGTTCGATCCAGGGTGTGATACTTTCGTGGCCCTCACATTCATGAGTACGGGCTGCCATGCAGCTGCGTAGCAGCCATCCCCAGCGTGCCGGTCTCGACTTGTGACCCAAAGCTCACAGGTCGCCGCTGTGGACGTGACCAACCCCTCAAGCATCCCACCCGCCTCTGTGACCACGCCCCCGAGGCAGGCCGCGCGCACCTGGAAGAAGCTGTCTCCGAATGCATCCTTGGCAGACTCAAACAGCAGGCAGCACACCTCCATGAAATAGAAAGGCACTGGCTGGAACGAGTCGAGGTCCGACTGCTCCGCCGTTATCAATGCTGCGAGTGCCGGGGGAAAAGTGTGTGGGCGCCTGGGGCTGTAGGCGCGGCCGCCAATCACATGGCAGCGCTCCCCATACGCGAAGGATACAACGCGCAGCTCGTTCGTCAGGCGTGTTGGCGGGTGCGGAATACCCACCTTGCAGCCGCGGGATGTCGAGGAACTGCGGCGGGATGATGCGGCACTTGCCGCGCTTGTGCAGCTGGAGCGCCAGCCAGATTGGCACCTCCACCGGCATGTTGGGGCGGAACGGGCCATAATCACCCTGTGCGCGGTGAAACGGGCGGGACGATTTCCAAGGTGCAGCCGTTGCGCAGCACGTCTACTAGCAACGCTGCAGGACAGGCAAGCCAACCGCTGCGCCGCCCAGGAAGCGTTGCACGTCCCACTAAGAGCTCGGTACTGGTGCAGCAGGGTTGGATAGGCCGACACGCACCCCGACGCAGCTGAGCATGCCGTTGGCGCTGTGCCGCAGCTGAAAGCTGGGAATGATGGTGATGGGCTCCTCCTCTGCGAAAAACTCGAGCTGCGCCGCGAGGACACACAGCAGCATGAATTTGGCGCCATCCTCGCGCACAGCAGCAGCAGCAGCAGCAGCAGCAGCAGCAGCAGCCCTCCCCACTCCAACGTGCACCCTCAAGTGGTCGCATAAATCTTGCATGCGGCCCTGCCCACCTCTTCTGCTGCAACAGGCAGCTTTATTTTGTTTGTCGAGGTGGTCGTCATGTTTGCAAGGGCGTTCAGAGGTCTTCAGCCAGCGTCACGACAACTACCAAGATTATCAATTGTCAGGGCATCTAAATGTCACCCATGGCAGGGTCGGCGAGGTGCCAAACTGTGATCTGGCGCGGATCGATCAAGAATGGGGTACGAGCATATGAAGCGCACTCACGAGATTCTTGATAGCTTGCGTGTTTGTTCAATTCACCCATCACCAGAACTAAGCACGATGCACGGTGGTTCAAACCTAGTCACTCCAGAGTAACTTCCGGTAGAATGCACCCATCGGCATGAAGTTAATGGTACCTATGAAATAGAATTTTCACGCGTATCATAATTGACCACTCAGCTCTGCCTCAAACTGACAAAGCCTCGCCAGGACCTTCGCGATGCTTGCAAGCAGCCACCTCTCATACCCTTCGGGGCCCATTGGCGCATCGCGCGTGTGTACACACATAAAAAGTCGGATCATGCGCTGCCGCTCATCCACAGGTAAGTGTGTGATGGACCGCCGCTGCGAGCGCGCACGCGGCGTGTTGATTTGCCGGTCCCTGCATCGCAGACACATTTGCGGCGTCGTTACTGGCAGCGGAGCGCGATGGTGACATCATGCGGTGCATGGAAGTGGTAACAGAGGCTCGTGTGCTGAAGCTGGAGCTCCCGGCAGCCGCCTTGGAGGCGGGTATTCGCACGTTTGCGGCAGGTGAGCTGGGTACCGCACGGCGCATGCTGCATGAGCGATTGGATAACAACAATGATGGCAACGGATGGTGGGAATAGACGTTGGCCTGATAATCTCAGTCCAGTGCTGTGGAGCAGAGCGTGGCAACCACAGGTCGCAGCCACCCATGGAAAGGCACCACCCACGGCACGATGCGGCCCTCTGTTTGTGCACACCCGGATTCACGCGCCCCCGCCCTGCAGGCGGCCAGTGGCAGCGGGCCGTCGACATGCTCGAGTCCATGACGGCCGACGGGCAGCACGCCCAGCACGACACGTCGGTCGCGGTGTTCAGGGCGCTAGCAGAGGGGCAGCAGGCGGACCGGTCGCTGCAGCTGCTGGAGGTGGGTGATGATGGGTCGTCTGGGGCAATGCTTGTGCTGCCAGGGAGAGCTCAGAATGCCTGCTTCACTTGCATTGCAACAGGGAAGAGCGGGCCTGAAAATGGAAACAGCGACAACTGCGCTTCCCCTTTGCACTGGCGGCACAATTTCGGATTCCCTGTGCGGGGCTGCAGCCTCACCCACATCGCCTTCCCTTCGCAGGTGATGGAACAGACGGGCCGCGGCGTGCCGTCGACCGTGCGGAACCTGGTGGGCAGCTGCTGGGCCTCTCACCCTCCTCCACCCGGGGCCGCCGCGCCTGCTCAGCCGCCGCGAGAGCGCCCCCGCCGCCTCCGCACGCCACGGCCCCCCGCCTGCCACCCAACTCTCACGACCGCTCCACCTCCCGACGCCTCTTCCCGGCTGCAGCCATAGACAGTAGGTAGGGTGGAGCCCTAAACACAAACCTCACGGTCGCCCTACCCCCCATCACCTGCAGGTCGTGAGGACCTGCGCCACCAGCGGCCGCCTGGACCGCGCGCTGGAGCTGCTGGAGGCGATGGCTGACTCAGCCATGCAGTCGGGGCTGTCCGACGACGAGGAGGGCGGCGGCCGCGGTGACGTGTTCATCGAGGGGGTGACGTTCTCGGCTGTGGCCGGCGAGTGCCTGAAGCAGGGGCTGAGCGCGAAGGCAGAGGAGGTCCTGGACTGGCGGGACTACCTGTGATCGCGCTGTAAGCATGAGTCAAGAGACCAAACTGAATTCGAAAGGAAACGAACCAGCTCGACTGAAAGCGGATACAAGTTACAGCAACTACTCGCACTCGGTGTTGCCTGGTGGCGGAGCGAAAAAGTGGGTGGGTTCATGTGTTTCAGGGGCGCAGCGCCCGCCCTCGGCCCTTTGCTCGCGACCGGCACGCTGGCCGAGGGGGCCGCGCGGCCCGCGCCGGTGGTCTCACTGGCTGCGCTCGCCACCTTCTCGGCGGGCGTGCTGGCGCC
>NW_014012867.1:6454-7193 GCF_000611645.1 Monoraphidium neglectum
CCCGCCAATGCGCGACAGCCATGCCCCCCAAGAAATATCGCGGGTGGCGGCCGGTGCCAGTTCAGACACCATCGCAGCCTCTGCGACGCATCGGTTGCAGTGCCGAGCTGGGGCCTCATTTCAGCGGCCGCAGCGTGCGTGCGCACTCTCCTCCCGCCGCAGCAAGCGCAGCAATAGGCTGCCGGCTCAAGGGGGTTTCCTTGTGTCATTGCTCCACGACGGGGCCAGAGGGGTGGCCGGAGAGGGAGCCACTGCCCCCGCCGCCGCTCATCCCTAGGGCCCGCTCGACCTGCAGGTGCCCAGGCAACATTGGATACGGTTTCGAAAGCAATCGTGACAGAAAGGCGGATGGTGCGGGCGTTGAGAAACAGGGGTGGGTGTGTGCAAGCCTGCAAGAGAGGGCCCCGCCATTGAGCGAGCTGCACATTGCACAGCCCCGGCAGAGGCCAGCCGCGAGCTCCAAACACCCGGGCGAGCAGGCCGGGAAGCCGGCGGCCTGCGCGTCGCCATGCCGCGTCCAAACGCATGCGAGCGACGGGGCCGCAGCTAGCGCGCGCCTTGTGTTCTGGATAGTCCCTGAACTCGTAGTCTGTGTGAACGAAGGCCCTCTCCACATCCTCTAGAGCCTCAACCTGAGGCCGTTGAATGTGTGGCGGGGGGCATGTGATGTGTATGTGGATCTGTGTGCGTGTGCATGTGTGTGTGTGCATGTGTGTGTGTGTGTGCATGTGCGTGTGCG
>NW_014012867.1:7831-8661 GCF_000611645.1 Monoraphidium neglectum
GTGTGTGTGTGTGTGTGTGTGTGTGTGTGTGTGTGTGTGTGTGTGTGTGTGTGTGTGTGTGTGTGTGCGCGCGAACGCACGCGTTTGGAAGGGAGGTTAAAGAGGAGGGCGTGCCCAAAGGCGTTGATGCCGGCTGGTTGAAGGCTGCTAGATGGAGGAAATGGGCGCGGGGGCCCAGGCCCGAGAATTATCGCAAATCACACGTCCCAGCCGCGCGCTGAGCGGCGCGCACGACCGTCGCAGCTCCGTCCCCCCGCAGCACCTTGTGCTGCAGCAGCATGGCGACGTCGTGGGACTGCTTCAGCGTCCAGTCTGCCGGCAGCACCACCTCCATCTCAACCTGGGGGGCCAGGCGGGGGTGGGACACAGCCAGGGCGCGGGTCAAGGATGGGGGGCAGTGCAGAGGGCAGGGTGGGCGGCGACACGGCGGTGCAGCTGCGGGTCCACTGCGTGCGCCTTGCGTTCTGCTGGCCCCAAAGACATGCACGCAGTTACATCCACACATGCGCTCACCCAGACGCGGCAGCGCCGTGCGCGTGGATGCGCACGCACGAAACCACACGCGCACAAGCAAACATACATCCAATCAATCAGGGACACAAAACCATCATACACAACCGCCGTTCCTCCCTCCTCCCCCCAGAGGGCGCACCAGGTATCTCGTGCCAAAGTGGTAGGCCCTGACGACGTCCACAGTCAGGTTTTCGTGGTGCTGGTCGGCAAGGGCCTTGAGCTGCTCTATGAACTCGACGGGCGCGCCCCGCCCCACCAGCTTGTGGACCTGCGGTGGTGGGGGTGAGGGGCCGTGGGGGTGAGGGGCCGTGGGGGTG
>NW_014012867.1:9162-22238 GCF_000611645.1 Monoraphidium neglectum
GGGGGAGGGGCCGTGGGGGTGAGGGGCCGAGGTGGTGGTGCTCAGGCTTTTGGGGGGAAAGGAATGGTTCCAGCAGGGAAGCGTCTGGGCGTGGAATTCGACGGGGCGCAGGGATAAGATGGGGTTGGGTTTTAGATATTGAGTTGTGGAGGTGGCATTGGGGGTCTTCAGAAGGGGCTGGGGAGACAAGCGAAGGGAAGCAAGTCGAGGGGATTAGATAAGGGGGGTGTTTCGGTGGTTCTGAGGAGATGAGGGTGGGGCGCCGTGCGCCGGCCGTGCGCACCCAGCATGATCATAGCCTTCTGTGCATCACAGGCACATGGGCCGCCCCATCTGAGGCTGCCTTGCTGTGTCCCGGCCCCTGACCACGCGTGGCAGTGCACCCGCGCGCACCTGCATTCTTGCAATGTTGAACCAGCGCCAGCAGATCCAGACAGAGATGGCCATGGCCCTGGGAGGCGCACAGACACAAAGGAGGGAGGCGGCACGGGGGCACACAGAGGATGATGGGCTGATGCAGTGGGGTGGCGCCACCTCAGTGGCGCAGCTCCGAGGCAGGGGGGGAAGCCAGCTACAACAGACATGCATCATACAAGCACGCTGGCAGTTACCACCCTCGGTCCGCTCTTGGAATGGGAACAGTCGGGTGTCCCTTATACAACGGGGCCCCCCAGCGCCGCGCCGCGTACGCAGGATCAGGGGCTTACACGACAGGGTCGATCCACCAGCCGCCGACCACGAGCGTAGTCGCCGCCGCGCCCGCGAGCGCCGCGAGGTTTGACATGATGTCATTCAGGTGGTCCTCCGCCAGCGCCACCATGGAGTCCGACTTGGACTTGAGCGCGTTGCAGACCACGAGGCAGACCTGGTGGGCGGGAGGGGCGGCGTTGTTGGGGCGGTGTGGTGAATTCTCTATGTGTGTGTTTGTGTTTGTGTGTGTGTGTGTGTGTGTGTGTGCGTGCGTGCGTGCGTGCGTGCGTGCGTGTGTGTGTGTGTGCGCATGTGTGTGTGAGCGCAAGTGCAAAATCTTGAGTGCACAGCGTCGGAGGAATGGGGGATGGGAGGGACTTGAGTTGCGATGCCGTGAGGGGCATCAGCGGCAGTTGCATGCTTTCGCAGCCATTCTCCTGTGGAACGCCTCACATGCGGCTCACATGCGGCTCACATTCAGCATACACCATCACAAAAGCAGTCAACCCACGAATAGCTACCCCATACCCAAGGCAGGCAGGGCCGCCCTCACTCACCAGCTTTGCGGCTGTCGCGCTGCCCAGCACCACGTACATCACCAGCCCCAGATCAAGGACCGGGATCTCTCCTGCACCGATCGGCAGACGACGGGACAGTCGAAGGCGGGGGCGCAGGCCGCCCTGTGCACGGAGGCCCTGCCTCTCCCTGCCCCCTCGCGCCCCCTCCTAAATAACACTCCAAACACACACGGTGCGCCATCGCCCACGTGCAGACACCCTTGACTCACCGTGGGCCAGTCCGCGGTACGTCGCCGCCACCGACTCGGCCACCACCTGAGGTGGGGGTGCGCACGGGATGGGACCGGGAGACAGGCGCAAGCACGCGCGGCGACAGCCCCTTGAAAACGCGGCTCCAGGGGGAGCAGGACGGACCCAGCGGGACGCGGGCAGCGGTCTGCTTGCACCCCACAGGCGCTGCAACCCTCGAAAGGTGATGCGCGGGCCCGGGCGGCACCCGTGCGGCCGCCGCCGCGGCGCGCCCCGCCCCTGCGCGCCTGGAAGGATGCGACAGCCATGATGCAGGCGCAGGCCAGCACGCCCAGCGCCTCAAGGCGCGCCTGGCCCACAGGGAACAGAGGGTCCGCGCGGTTCATCTGCCACTCGGTGTAGCTGGCGGGGCCGCGGCGGCGGCGGCCGCGTGGGGCGGGGTCAGGCGGTGGTTTTGTGTGGCATGGGAAGCTCGGCAGCGCCACGCCGGCTGGGGTGGAGCTTTGGACGCGGTTTGACCATTGCCAGCGGCTGAGGTGGGTGTTGCTGGTGCACGCGTGGCTGCGCCAACAACAAACACGTTCAAACCATCACGCCCATGATTGAGGCAGATGCACGGCAGCCGCGCAGCAAGCACAAACCACCAGGCTCTGCCTGGCCGCCCTCCAGCGCCCCTCTGCCGTCAGCTATTGCCCCTGCTCTCACATCCCACCCCTTTGATGCGTCCCTCACCACCCACCAGACCCTCATCCCACCTCCACAATCATGTGTGCTAATCCCCCCTCCAGACTCACCTAATGACGACCTGGCTGACCAGGTCGACTGCTGAGTCAGCCGCGCTGGCCATGACGGCCTTGGAGCCGCTCAAGCGCCACGCGTAGATCTTGGAAATCAGAAGCGCCACGTTGACCACTACAGAAGAGGGCGCCCGCGCAAGTGCGCGTGTGTGTATGAGATACGTGATTGCACAAAAGTGCGAATGTTTGCTGCTGGAGCGCTTGCTATTGTACTGTAGCGTCGCGCTCGTTCGCAGTGCGCGAGCGCCACGCAAGCAGCCCTGGCCGCGTCCCCATGCCGGGGGCTCGGCTCCTGCAGGACTTGTTGGGGCAAACAAGTCCTGGTGTGGCGCGCGCCCAGCCTCATGCTGTCGCGCCCCAGGCGCGCCTCACCCCAGGAGAGGCCCTGTGCAAAGTCTATCTGCCGCCGCAGCCGCTTCTGGGCCGCAGCTGCGGCGGCTGACTGCGACGGCGGCAGCAGGGGGGCTTCCAAGTCTGAGGCACGACTCGGTTCCGCAGCCGGCGTCGAGACCGCCACTGCGGCTGTAGCTGCAGCGCCGCGGGCGGCTGCGGCAGTGCCCGCATCGCCGCCGACCGGGGCGAACCCAGTGGTGACTCGCCGCGGCGGCATGCCCGGCGGGCCGGCGCCATCGGCAGCATCCAGCGGTGCCTGAGGGGCGGCTCTTGCAGAACGGAAGGACTGCACGGTGATAACGTGGGGGCCGCTGATGTAGGAGAGCCGCTGCGCGGCCTCGTCCGCGCTTGTGCGCCGCTGCGCCCCACCGCCCTCGCTTGGAATGGGGATCGGGGCTGTCCCAGGTCCTCCTTCTCCTGATTCCGTCATGGCCGATTTCATGCTACGGTATCGTCAGCAAAATTGGAGTTGTTTCAGTGCTGCCGCACGCCGTTGGCAAGCGTCTGAATCTCCCGAAGATCGTCGAAGGCGATCTAAGCGCTGATGCAAACAGCAGTATACAGTATGCAATGATGGTCACGCGGGATTTTGCTTACTCGGCAAGCACTGCTGCGTTGCTAATACCTTGCCTGTGTTTGACAGTGTCACTATCGGCGTCACAGCAATCTCACCACCCCTTTGGCCCCTTTGGGCAGCAAGGACCTGGCTCTTGTGTGCAAGACAATTGCATCCGCACAGCAACGTGCCACAGGACAATCATTTACACCAAACATGATCGCTAAAGCAGCAAATGGTGCGCACCAGCAATGCGTCGACAGGACGTCAGCAGGGATGCCTGCTGCGTCCACCCCCCCATTATAGGAGCGCCCAAAGCAGCACGCAGGCAGGAACTCCGGACAAATTGCTGTCGTCCCCTTCGCCTGCCCCACGCTTGTTGGTTGTAAGCAAGCAGATGTGCCGGCTTGTTTGATGCCCACCAGCCAAAGCCTGCACCAGCGGGCCTGCAGAGAGCCGGCGCAATCCTGGACATGGCCAGCCGGCAGGTGCGGCACATGCTACTGCGCGGGGAGTGTGCTTGGTGCAGCTGCCGACTGACACCGAATGGCAAGAAGGAAAACCAACCTCCGACCTCCACATTTTAGACCAGAGGTCACGTAATAACGAGGGGCTAGCTGCCAACGAAGGCCCTTCGGGGGTGTCCCGGAAGACGTGCGGCAGAGCGCGTGTGCAGACGAGTAATTGACAGTGTGTTGAGGCGCCGGGGCAATGTGGGTGTCGTGATTCAGCGCACACGGTGTTCACTCCCGAGCAGGGGGCAGCGGAGAGGGTGAGCGCACAGCAAGCGGGACAGGGATCGAAGGTTGCAGGATGCAGCGGAGGATGGGCGGTTGGCTTTGCCTGAAAGCAACACTGGGCGCAGCAGGAAAACCGGTGGTGGGCACGCCACAGCAGCTGAGCAGCATGGCATGCGTCGCAAGGCGGGGCCCACGAGTCGACCCCACCTGCAACACACCGGCTGGTCAAAAAAGCACTCTGAGGGCAGAAATGTGCAGTGTGCAGATGTGCAGGGTGTATGGATGGATGGAAGTCAAGCGCTGAACCCTAGTATCGGCGTTGTTCTTGTTTCCCATGCGCAATGGTGGCTGTCCACGAAACAGCATGATTCAGGTGCACCGCAACCCAGGCCCTCCAACTGGAAGGCAGCGCAGCGCCGCGCCGCGCTGCCGCGCCGCGCCGCGCCGGCCCCGCCGCACTGCCTACTCCAACTTGTGGGCGCAGCCAGGCGCGCCGCGCCGCGGCGCCACGCGCACGCCTGGGGTGCCCGCGAGCGCGGCCGGCGCTGGGACCGACGCGGGCGCGGCCATGCCGCGCAGCACGCCTTGGTATTGCTCCAGGAACACGTGGCGCGAGCGCACCTCCAGGAGGACCGTCACCAGCACCGCCGCCAGCCGCATGCACAAGCTGCATGCAAACGCCTCGCAGGCCGGCATCCCGTTGCTCAGCAGCCCAAAGTCGCCGAAGAGGTGCGCGGCCTCGGCCACCAGCGCGTGCCTCAGCCGCAGCTGCTGGCTCGCGGGCAGGATGACGGCGTGCGAGACGAACACGACCATCGGCTTCGTCGAGGCAACCAGCCACGCCGTCGGGAGCACCGCGCGCAGGAGCAGGCTCGCCGCGCCCGTCCACACCGTCCCCCCGATCCGGCCCGCGACAAGCAGCTGCTCGCGGCGCCGCAGGAACAGCGGGCGGTTGAGGAGCATGACGGCGTAGGGTACGATGAAGACGGCCAAGTACATCACCAGAACGGCCGCCTCGGCCGGCGCGGTGGCGCTGCGCAGCGCGGTGGCTAGCCAGGTGAGGGTGCTGTAGAGCAGGGCTGTCATGTCCAGCATGCTGGAGTGGTGGCTCTTAAAAACAACGTAGAGCGCCTCCGCGTGCGGCGCTGCAAAGCCGGACAGCGTCGCGCGCAGCAGCGCGCACGTGTCGCGCCGCAGCGGCGCCGTCGCCGGCGCGGCGGCCGTGGCAGACGCGCGGCGAGCGAGAGCCTCGCCGGCCGCCACAGGGGGCTGCGGCCGCGGCGGCGGCGGCACAACGGGTGCGAAGCGGCCGGCATGCTCGTGCGGGTCGGCGAGCTTGCCGCTCGCTTTGCTCGCTTGGGACGCCGTGGCGGAGCCCGAAGAAGCTGCGGAAGCAGCTGCCATGCCCGCAGCGGGGCGCCGCCGCCAGGGCTGCTGCGCCACCAGCTTTCGTGCCGCCGCCGGCTGCCGCTGCTCCCTGCTTGCGCCCGGCGCGCCCAGAACAGGCCGCGCAGAAGAGAGGCCTCCGGCCGCAGGCGTGCCCTGCCCAGGGCGGCCGCGCACCCTTGTGAGCGTGAGCTCCCCTGTGAACAGCATGTCCAGGCGCTCAAGCTCCGCCTCTAGCAGCCGGCGCTGCTCCAGCTCAGGCTGGTGCTGCGGCTGCTGGTGCCGCTGCTGCTGCTGCTGCTGCTGCTGCTGCTGCTGCTGCTGCTGCTGCAAGCACGCGGCCAATGACAGGGGCTCGCTTGCCGACCAGGACTCACGCGCCCAGTCGCCCTGGGCAGAAGCCCCGTGCGCGTCTGCCGTCCGCAGCGGCTGTTGTTGTTGCTGTTGCCGCCACTGCTGCCCTGGCTCCTGCTTCGGCGGCAGCGGCCGCCGATCCCCTGATGAGCACGCCGCGGCCGCGGCCACCTGGCGCGCGTGCTGGCGCTGGCACAGCTTGCGCAGCAGGGCATCGCCGTCATCATCCGACTCGTCGCTGCTGCTGCCCCTCAGACTGCCGCCGCCGCCGCTGCCTCTCCCGCCCTGCCGCGCGGCGCGCCCGAGCGCGGCCAGCACCCCAGCCGGGCAGCCGCGCGGCTCGCCCGCGCCCGCGCCAAGCGCGGCGTGCGCGAGGGTGGGCTGGAGGTTCATGAGCAGCACGGCGCACGAGAACAGCTCATGGTCCAGGCAGTAATCCAGCACTCGCTGGTAAGTCTCCAGGAGCTGCGGCTCAGGCAGCGAGGGCCCCGGCGTGCCGCGGCCCACCGCGGCGGCGGACAGCAGCGGGCCGCCGCCGCCGCCCCCTTCGCGAGGGCGGGCGGGGCTGCTGCCGCACGCGAGCGCCCGCCAGGCTGTGACGAAAGGTAGGAAGAAGTGCTCGTAGGCATAGCAGGCTGCGGGATCGACTGCGGGGACAGGTGCGTATGCTGTGCCAACAGCCCTGCCAGCATCGCAGCTGGCCGCGATCGCGCTCACGCTGGGGACGTCGCTCCAAACCGCAGACTGAGCGGGGTTTGCGGCGCCGGCTGCCTGGAAGAAGCGTGCCACCTCCCTCGTCATCCTGGCAAACAAGTCGGCAACCTCTGACGCTGCATCCGTAGGGAACGCCAGCAGCTGCGCCGTGTGCAGTGCATTGGCGTGCCCGAGCCCCGCAGGATACACATGGAGGCTCACGACGCCGGGCTGAACGCAAGCGAGCGGCAGGTCGAACCTGGCAGTTGTGGCGTGATGGGCACATCTAAACAAAGAAATCTCCTCGATAGGCGATACACTGGATCAAACGCACGCGCCAGCCGTCTTGACGGGTACAATCGCCTTCCCAGAACGCCCACCTGAGCGCCCCGGCGGGGTCCGTGGCAATGTTGGCATCCAAGAGACACACCCCGCCTTGTTGAAAGGCGACCACCCGAGCGACGTCCTCAGCCAGGGGCAGGAGAGCGGGCCCACAGAGTGCCACGCCCGCCACACTCGCCACATGACCGGCAGGAGCCCCAGCCATGACGATAGTCACGACTGGTGGCAGAACGCAGCATAGCTGAGAGGGCTCTCGCCAAGGAGGTCTGCTGGACGCCATGGGTTGCCGGTGCGCTGCAGCCCCGTCTTGCCTCACTGTGCCAACATTCAATTGAGCACAACCAGTCACGGCAAGATAGTTGTAAGGGGGTTCCAGATCACAGGGGCCAGGACACTATCTGTATCTACAAGGTGCAGGAAAGCTTGCAGGAGCTCGTTTATCGTACAGCTTAAATGTTTAAGGTCACTGTGGGCGTTGTCAGCTTGGTGAAGTACATGTGCCGTGTCATTCACGCCGTCAACCGCTGTGGTTGGGCATGGAACAGGAGATGCCCGATGAAGTACTAGAACGCCCTGCACCATGATACGTACCGGCACACGCTGCTCTGTGTACAGCTTTCCTGCCGCATGCCTTTTTGATATATCTGGCTTGTCTAGCGCTTGTGTCAGCCCGTCCGCCTGGTTGCTTCTGTGCGCGCCCTGGCTCCAGCAGTAGCAGTACCAGCTCACCCCACATGTGTCCGCAGGATTGAGGAATTCTGCACGTGCAGAGCTGTTATGAGCAGCAATTACTAGGCCGGCGCCCAAGAATGTTCACAGAACACAACACACAACACACGATGAATGCGCTTGTAAGCGGTGTGGCGGGTGCGCTGATGATATGCCGCCGCACAGAAGTGATGCATGCTTAAAAAACACAAGATTGGAAATGCACACATCTTCAGCCACCCATAAACCAAGCGGCAGGAACGCCTCGACGAGCGCCAAATGCACGGTGGGAGCGTCAAGGGCTGCCGGGCTGCCTATACATGCCACAGCAGTGCGGCATCCAGGTGCCCGTGCTGCGGCGAGTCGGCAGTCCTGGCAGCCTGGAGCGCGCAAGCGCAATCCTGCACGAGCTCAAACAGCCTCCCAGCGCAAACCCGCCCCGCCTCCGCCTAAGTCCCGCACAAGCCCAGTCCCGCACAAGCCCAGCGCACGCGCCGCGCACTCTAGCGCCGCCCGGCCGCCGCCGTGCCCCCGCGCGCGCGCGCTCAGTTGGCGGCGGCCGCGGCAGCGCCACGCGCGTTGCAGATGTTGATGAACGACGGCGCCTTGAGCGACGCGCCGCCCACAAGGAACCCATCGATGTCCTCCTGGGTGGCCAGCTCCCCGCAGTTGGCGTCCGTCACGCTGCCGCCGTAGATGATGCGGATGCTCTCCGCGCGCGACTTGCCCAGGCGGTCAGTCAGCACCTTGCGCACGTACGCGTGCACCTCCTGCGCCTGCGCCGGCGACGCGACGACGCCGGTGCCGATCGCCCACACGGGCTCGTACGCGAGCACGACCCTGCCCCAGTCCTGCACGTTCTCGAAGAGCGCCTGCAGCTGGATGTCGATCGTGTCGTAGAGGTGGCCGCTGTTGCGCTGCTCCAGGGTCTCCCCGATGCAGGCAATCACCGACAGGCCGACCTCCAGGGCGTGGCCCGTCTTGAGGCCGACGGTGCGGTTGGACTCCCCCAGCAGCAGGCGGCGCTCCGAGTGGCCCGTGATGACCCAGGGGACCATCGCGTCCTTGATCATCTCCGCGCTGATCTCGCCCGTGAACGCGCCGTCGGGCTTGGTCCAGCAGTTCTGGGCCGCGACCTCGTAGGCGCTTTTGATGTTGGCGCGGACCCAGTCGATGTAGATGAAGGGCGGCGCGACGACGATGTCGATGTCCGAGGGCACCTCGCCGGCGTTGAGGTCGGCCACGAGCTTCTCCACGCTGGCGTGGGTGCCGTTGCACTTCCAGTTGCCGCCCACGAAGAACTTGGCGCTGCTGGCCTGCGGGGGTGGCGGAGGGAGGGGGCAGGCTGAGCACAGTGTGGGGTTGGGGAGGGTTTGAGGCATGCGGGGGCTGGAAAGGCTGCTGCTTGTGTTGACGGGAGGAGCAGCCAGGCCCATGGGAGCCCAAAGTTGAGAAGGTTGAACCGCGCGGGGGAAACGGATGTGGGGGTGCCTCGAGGCTTGGCGGTTGCCGCAGGGTTTCAACAGGCGGCGACTGCGCTGATGTCACAGAACCCCGGCGGAAAGCGCACAGCAGAGCGAGGCCTGTCTCGCGCAATCATTGGTTGTCATGCTTCGTGAATGCTTGCGGCCTCCATGTTGATCGAAGCGCTGCTGATTGAGGCCAGCAGCGGCAGCGCAACCCCAGCAAAGCGGCGACGGTGCAACAAGGCCCCAGATGAGCCCCTTCACCACCCTTGGCCAGAATGCAACGTCGGCATCAGAGCACATCACGAAGCGCGCCACAATGCGACACTAGGGGCCGCCACTCGCCTTCGCAGCAACATTCCGGGCCAGATCAAGGTTGGCCGACCGCGGCACCACGGGCGTACGGGCTGCCACTAGTCTGTTGGTGACCACACCGCGGGCCAGCTTGTGCATGAGGGCCATCGCGACACGCTTCGCACCAGTCCAAGCAGGACTCTGTCTCAAAGGCCCACGTTCAACACGATCGCGAAGCGCGGATAACTCGTTAGTTGTCAGGCGTGCTGATTGAAGAGATACGAATGATCATTGACGAGGCACCGTCTGTCAGCGGCAGCAGCGCGGGCGCCAATGCCGCGCGACCACGAGGTTTTGGAAGTGCTCGCAAGGGTGATGGGGTCTGTTCAATAAGTTGTTATGGCGCTGAAGATGAATTGGCACAATCTTTTGCCGTTTGTATGCATGCTATGCCCATTAGCATCAAGCATGAGTGCTGACTGGACATGTGTTGACCAACCACAGGGATCAAGGCGTTGCAGTGGTGCACGCAGTGCGCGCGGCCGACACGCCGCCTCCCAAGTAACTAAAGACATGTCGGAAGGCAGGCCTGGCTCAAAGTATGGCAGGAGCACTGTCCTGGCACGGTCCTTTTACCGAGCATGGCCTGTGTGTTGCATTGCACACGCCCGGCCGGCCGTTGTCATGACGTCAGTTTGGCACAGCATCTTCTAGTCAAAACCCGCTCGCACGTTCCGACTCAAAGCACTAGGGCGCTGTCAAATCGCCAGCTGAAGGCCATCTCATCTCCTCCTGATTTGTGCACTGCAAACATGCATTATTCTTTGTGGCTGTGCCCGCCCAGGCACGTATAGCTCCACGGAGGTGCGTGCAACATTGCAGCTGCAGAGACAAAGCTGACAGGATGTTGGTGTCAGAAAGAGAGGCCGACATGGTTATGGATAAGAGTGGAGAGTGCAGCCCGGGCGCTGCTGCCAGCAATAGTATGGCGTCAAGACCGACCATCCAAGCGTTTTCAAGTGGTATTGTGTACACTGTGACACGGCGGGGACAGCACGCATCAGTCAGGGCCAGCTGTGCAGGAATCCCGCACCCCTGGCCCTGGTGCTGAGGTTGCCTGCACGTTTACTAGGTGGTGTGTTGAGGGGCTGTTTGGCGCCCGAGACACCGCATACGGCGGGTGCGGCAAGCAACAAAGTGCACAAAGCGTCTGGGCCATTGCTGGTGACGTGATAAGATGGCCAGACAACGTCTTGCAATTTAAATCATACCTCAACTGCCTTGAAATCGTAGTCGCCTGTCACCGTCTCACCGGGGATTTGCAGGAAAAAGTGTGCGGCAAGCAACAGAGCAACTTGCACAAAGCGAGTGGGGTATCCCTGCCTGTAACCTTTCCACCGGGACTTGCACCACACATCATCTGCAACGTAGGTCACCCCTCGCGGCGATGGGCCCGGAGGATGGTCCTGACAGTGCATCGGGCCCATTTTGTGCCTTGCTGACGTCACTGGTGACTCGCGTAGTGTGGTCATGATCGTCAGCCGATGTGCCGGAGTTATTAGTGTGTATATGCAAAAAGTTACATCAAAACGCGTGTTCCTCATTGTCAGACCTCTCATTCAAGCCCCGAATACACAGATCGCAATCCATCATCGCATTCATCGCAGCGGTCGAGCGCTCAGCACGTTGCTGCTCCTCAACGTGCTACGGGGGCATGCTGCTGAGGGCCGCTGTCCGGGTGCCGCTTCTCGCCGCTCCCCGTGCAGTGCGAGCTGCACGCGCGCACTCAGCGGCACCGCGCATGGCGTCTGCACTCACTTTTGCGGCACACGGGGAGCCGGAGGATGTGCTGCAGCTGCAGCAAGATGATGCGTCCGGCGCGGCGCCGTTGGGGCCCAAACAAGTCCGCCTGCAGCTCATTGCGGTGAGATGAGGGTGGATGCATGGCCCTCGTGCCCCCGGCCCCCCCCCCCCTGGCGGGCAGCCACTGGCGGACCTTGCCGCCGGCCCTGGTAAGAGCATGCGGAGGCCGGCAGATACAAAAAGCAAACCGTAGTACAACCCTCATCTCACAGCATAGCAGCCACCAGCGCTCACATGCGACGGTGTGGCTCGGGCAGATGCGTCGTTAATTTCTGCCAATCTGTCATCCCTGCCCCCCATGTGGGTTTAGAGGTCCCCCCCCCCCACACACACACACACATCGCCGCGCTCCCAGCCTACTCACACATCCGCCGCCAATCCCCCACCCCGCCGCCAGGCGCCCATCAACCCCTCCGACATCAACACAGTGCAGGGCAAGTACCCTCTGAAGCCGCTGCTGCCAGGCGTGCCCGGCCACGAGGGTGTCATGAGGGTCGAGGCGGCAGGCGCAGAGGTGTGCGGGAGTGTGTGTGTGAAAATGTGTGTGTGAAAATGTGTGTGTGTGTGTGCACGCGTGTGTGTGTGTGTGTGTGTGTGTGTGTGTGTGTGTGTTTGTGCGTGCGCGCGCGCGTGTGTGTGCGCGTGCGTGTGCGTGCCTGTTGTGGCAGTGAGCACCAATCCGTCTCACAAAGCCGCCGACGACAGCAAAGCTTGGGTGGCGAGGGGCCTCTGAAGCGTGAGATGGCCAGGCTGGCACCCACCGTAACGCCCGTGCGCTGCAGCAGCCATTTTATTGCACCAGCCATTCTATCAGGCAGACGGGATGCCGCAGCGGCCGGTGTCACGACACACCACACTCGCCAGCTGGCCGCGGCCCGCCGGCAGCACCTGAGGGGCGCAGCCACAGCCGCTCTTCCGCCCTCGCGCACCACCCCACCCCGGCGCCCGCCCGCTCGCGTCCCTGCCGCAGGTCTCGACCCTGCGCCCGGGGGACCGCGTCGTGCCGCTGCTGCCCGCGGTCGGCACGTGGCGCAGCAGCGGCGTGTTCGAGGCCGAGGGGTGGCACGCGGTGCCAGAGGGTCTGCCTGACGACGCCGCGGCCACTCTGTGCATCAAGTGAGCCCGGGCTGCGGGGCCAGCCGGACCGGCAGGCTCGTGTGCAGCCGGAGGCAGTTGTGCTGGCGTCAGGCGGCCCGCTGCGCGCCTGTCAGCTGGCCGCCGCATCCTTGGGGGCTCCAACCGTACCCACGGCCGCAGCACCCTCACAGCCGCTGCTCGTGCCCACAGCCCGCCACCCCTGCGCCCCACCACCCCTGCCCGGCGCCGCGCCTGCGCCCCGCCAGCCCGCCGACCGCGGTGTGCATGCTGGAGCACTTTGTGGAGCTCAAGGCGGGGGACGTGGTCGTGCAGAATGGCGCCACCAGCGCCGTCGGCCAGGTGCACGTCCCCCGCGCCGCCGACCCGCAGCCCCATCGCATGCGAGCGCGCGCGCGCGTGGGCGCAATGCGGCGTGGCCCTGGGCCGTCGACCCGCGCCAGGGGCGCCTGCGGCCCCGGGGCTGGGCGTTGTATCCGCGGGCCGTACTTGCAGCCCGGTTCTCAAGCTGCGGGGCATCAGGCCACCCTCCTTTGACTATCTTAGCAAGACGCCACCATGAGCTGGCCAACCCCTCCCCGCGGGCTCCCCTTGGCGCCCCCCCCACCTGCTGACCTCAGCACGTCATCCAGCTGTGCAAGGCCAGGGGCATACACACCATCAACATCATCCGCGACAGGTGTGAGGGCAGACTGACGGCATTTGATACGCCGTCCTTGCGTGCACATACGTGCAGCCTCGATCGCCGCCCCCGTGCAGCATGACTGGCCCTCGGCAGCGCCTGCGTATGCGCTGATCTCCATCCAAGCGCCGCGGCGGCGGACCGCGTGCACGCCAGAACCGTCCAGCCTCAGCATGCGTCTGCCGGGCTGTCATCAAGCTGAAACATTTTCAGCGTGAACGCGCAAGGAAATCTTCAATGTGTCGCGGCC
>NW_014012866.1:0-3246 GCF_000611645.1 Monoraphidium neglectum
CCGCCGCCCTCCGCCGCCTCTGACGGCGAGCGCTAGGGCGCGTCGCGCGGCGCCCTGCGCGCCGCGGCCCTCCCACCCAAACACCAGCCAGGCTCACGCCGGCCCAACCCCTGCAGCCCCAAAACCACCGCCTGCCCCCCTTGCACCGACCGTCCCCCTTCACCGACCACACCCCTTCACCGACCGCCCCCCTTCCGTCGCTCGTCCAACCCCCGCCAGGTGTCTTTCCGGGCAAAGGTCGGCCGCCGCCATCGCCTCGACACCAAAGCCCACTACCCGGAAGACATGGGCGTCTCCGCGCGCTACGCCGGCGAGGGCCGCATCGCCGATTCGAATTATTCAAACGCCAAGTGGGTGGAGGGAGAGCTGCTGGTCTTCTCCTCG
This sequence comes from Monoraphidium neglectum, assembly GCF_000611645.1. NCBI lineage: Eukaryota > Viridiplantae > Chlorophyta > Chlorophyceae > Sphaeropleales > Selenastraceae > Monoraphidium > Monoraphidium neglectum. Next base: position 385 of record NW_014012866.1, read on the forward strand.
GCCAGCAACGAGATGATCACGGGCGGCGCGCGCGTCGGGTTTGTGTGGTCGGTGCCGAACGATCGCCGGTTCCTGATCCTGCTGAACCGCATCCAGCTGGAGTGATACGAGGGTTTTGCAACATGGGTCCTGCAACCTAGGTTTTGGAGCATGGGTTTTGCAACATGGGTTTTGCTGCACAGCTCTAGAGATTCTGCGTCAGGCTCGGGACGTGCTTAGAGGGGCGAGGGTTTCTTGTGGGCGGGACATGGCATCTGTACTGTATACAGAAGCCAACGCGGGGCCGCATGGGCTTGCACCACGCGTCCCAGCGAGGGCGGCGCGGTGCGGCGCGGTGCAGCGCGGCGCGGCGCGGCGCGGCGCGGCGCGGCGCGGCGCGGCACTCGCGAGGCACTATGCTTGCTGTTTCCTCGGTCTGTCGTCGCTGGTGGCATTATGGGTGTCACGGTGCCACCCTGGGTGTCATCCCGGGATTGCTAACCTCCACGCCAGGCTCGCCACCAGGGTGCTCGCAAGCGTTTGGCTCCTGAAACTGCGGCTGTGCCGTGAGTGCCGGCCCCAGAATCTTGGCAGCACTTGCCTGCTCAGCGAGGGCATCGCAACCCCGCGGCCTGATTTTTCGATGCTCCAGCAGCGGCGCGAAACCCTGAGCCCCGGCCCCAGGCGCCCCCGCGCCGCGCACTGGGGCTACACCGGGCCCGGGCCCACCTGCTAGCCGCGCGCCCCCCTTTCGCGCCTGGCGCGCAGCGCACAACGCCAGCAGCGGGGGCAAGGGGCGCCTGTTATGCGCGCCCGCCCCTGCTGCACGGCCCCCGCACCCGCCGGCGGCGCCCGCCTGTTGGGCGGCAGCCGCCGCGCGGTCGCGTTTCGGGGTGCGCTTTTTAGTTGCCGCTTTCTGGGGCTTCTCCGGATGCCTTTTTTCCTGCCGCGCGCCCGTCTTTCAAACCCAGCTGTTTTCGAAGAGAAACGAATCGAAAAACGAGGAAGCTGCCTGCGAGGCGCCTGCGCACGCGGCGCACGGGCAGGCGCGTCGGGCTCCCGGCACGCGCGCCAACGAACCCCCTCGCAGCGCCGCGAGCAGCCTGTCAGATTCGCCTTAAGTTTTGCATCCCGGCCTCAGCTGATCTGGCCTGGTCCGATTTTGCCTGTTTGCTTCCGGGGCATGGGTCTCTCTGGCGTTGATTCTGCTGACTCATGGGGGCGAGCCCACACGTCCATGCCGCCATCATCACTACTGATCCCATGGTCCCCTCACCCCCATGACACAGCAAGGCTCGCCCCGATCGGCCTCATTTGTGCCGAGCCCCTTGAAAAGCAAAGCCCTACTGCATTGTCCAATGTTTGCGCGCGAGCCACAGCGCGGTTGAGCCAAATTCTGTACAGCCAGCTCTTGCCTTTGCTCAACCGCCGACTCTTTTTGACGCAGAGGCGGCGGCCGCCGCGCGCCACAGGCCGCATGTCGGGGCCCCGCGCCGCGCCTTGTGTAGAATGTTGGGTTTCTTGATCAGCGGGCAGCGCCGACGATTGATTGTGAAGAGGCCCCCGTTGGCAGCGCTGGGATTGCGGCGCTGCGCACCCCAATCCTGACATCCCCGTATTTGTCAACGATTCGGCCTGACTAGGCCAACCCCAGGCATGCTTTTGCTATTTTTCTTGAGTAATACGATTCCCGCCAGCGTGTTTGCGCTAATACGTCATGTTCTTGGGGTCACAGCAGCAGCAGCAGCAGCAGCAGCAGCAGCAGCAGCAGCAGCGCAGCAGCGCCTTGCGCACTTCCCCAGGTGATGAGACCCCGTCCGCGCCGTGGCGCATGTACATCGTCGTTTGGGTGTGGCAGGGCCATGAGCGTCAGCAGGGTGTTCAAAGGGCCGCGCGGCTTCTGCACTCCCCAAGACAAACAAGATCTAGAGGAAGGGTTCCGCAAAACGGGTCGTGTGTTACAAACGGCGCCTGGGTATTGGGGTGATCAGCACAGACTGTTTGAGCAACTGCTTTTGCAGCCTTACATCAGAAGCGCCCCCAATGCCCAAGGGGGGCGCACCAGTTAAGCGGGCTCTTTTTGCTGCCAAACCCCCACAACGTGCACTCTTGAGACTGCAGGAGGGCTGCGCAAAACGCAGTGGAGGGGGTCTGCATGCCTGGCAGAGCTGCGGAATGCAGCACAGCGCGCGCGTGTGCATGCAACTTGCGACACTCTAGCCAGCGGGCCGGCGCCGTCTCAGGGTGGCGGGCCTGTGGTTGTGGCGGCCGGGGCGCGCCCAGGCGGCCGGCGATGATTAGTAAAGGCGGAGTGGGAAAGAAGGAGAGATGTCAGGCGTGCAAACGTAAGCCGAAAACCGAACAGAAGCCTGTCTCAAGGAATTGCAGTGGGTACCAAAGTTTGCTGCTGGTGCGTGCACACATGAGGCTTCTCATCAGTGACTGGCTTGAGCTCATCAATGCATTTGCTTGCCCGTCAGTGGGCTGCTGACAGGGCCGGTGCGTTTACGCAGCAGACGCCTGCCTCTGGCGCGCGCGTGCGTGCGTGCGTGCAAGGATCTGTGTAGATGTGTGTGGGCACGCGCGTGCGTGTGGGGAAAGGGTACACTGAGAAATGCTGCTGAGGACGCCTTGAACGCACCCCGTTTTCAAGGGGCACGGCTGCGGGCAACGTTTCAACTCGTCCTGTGTGGGTCTATCCTCCTAATATTGAGAGTGTGTGTGTGTGATGGGCCTGTGTGGAGCGTGGGAAACCTGTGTGAAGCTAATGTTTGTGGTGTGCAGAAGCTTCGATGAAGCTGTGGCTTCGGACAGCGCTGGCACGAGGATGCCAAACCTTGGACGTCGTCGAGTCCTGCGCCCTTGCCGCCATCTGGGCGCGGG
>NW_014012866.1:3695-5443 GCF_000611645.1 Monoraphidium neglectum
GGGGGGGGGGGGGGAGAGGCGCAGCACGGCGGTGCCGGCCGGCCCAGGGCGGCGGGAACGCGCACGCGAATCCATGCAAATCGACGCCAGCTGACGCGGACTGCGGGTGGGCCCACTGCCCCGCAGGCGGCCGTCGCTCACTGCGGAGTCGGGCCACCGCCCGCACCCGCATCGCCGCCGCCGCCGCAGCCAAACGCGCAGCGCCCGTCGACGTACGTGCTGACCACCTCGGCGCTTGCGGCGCCCGCGCCGCCGCCCGCCAGCGGCGAGCGCGCGAGCACCGCAAAGTCTGCGCGGCGGCCGGGCGAGAGCCGCCCGACCCGCGCCCCCATGACGAACGCGGCGTCCGCGCTGTCCGCGGTGTGCAGCCGCAGCGCGGCCTCGAGCGCCGCCTCGGCGGTGACGTCATCGCCCGTCAGCGCGGCGGCGACCTCGCGCGTTCGCGCCGCCGCGGTCGCGACGGACTCGAAGGGCCGCGCGTCGACGACCGGCCAGTCCGAGCCTGCGGCGACGCGGCCGCCGGCCGCGGCCAGCGCGGGCCATGCAAACGCGCGGAGCGGCCCCGCGCGGTCGCCGCCCAGGCGCGCGCCGAGCATCGGCGCGTCGGTCGTCAGGTGCTGCGGGTTGGCGATCGCCGCGACGCCGCCGGCCGCGAGCGCGCCGAAGCGCGCGGCCGCGGCGGGCCCGCTGATGTGCTGCGCGTGCTCGACCCGCAGCGCGCATTCGGCGGCCGCCGCCGCCGCCCTTCCGCCCAGCGCGCCGCGCGCGGCTATCACGCCCTCGAAAACGTCGAGAACCTCGTCGACCGCCTGATCTCCAATAGCATGCACCGCGATCTGCAGGCCGGCCGCGTCGGCCGCGGCCGCGTCGCGCCGCAGCCGCTCCAGGGGGGCCATCCTGACGCCCCGCACCCCGGGCTCCCCCGCATAGTCGTCGCGCATAAGGGCGGTGCGGCTGCCTAGGGAGCCGTCTGCGAATTCCTTGACGCCGCCGACGAAGAGGCGGCCCCTGGGGTGGGCGTAGCCGGTGGCGGCGACGCGCGCGGCCATGGGCCGCCACTGGTCCAGGGGCACAAAGGCGTAGACCCTTTGGAGGGTCCAGTGGTGGGTTCGGGTTCGTGTGGTGGGGGCCGCGAGGGGGGTGGACAATGGTTGAACGCCGGATGGAGCGGGCGGGGGCCGGCCGGTAATGGGCACCGGGCCGCGAACCATGGCCGCGGGGCGTACCCGCCACCTCGGAAGCCATGCGTTTGAATGTGCCCGCGCTCTTGCACGACCCCAACACGCGCAATAAATGACACACATCAGGTGCGCGCACCCGGCAGCGCGCGCACCTGAGTGGAAGCTGCCCGGCATCTGCCATGGGGTCGTAGACCTCCTCCAGATCCGCCCAGCTGGCGCTCTGCTCTGCAAACGGCGACCTGGGCGGCGGCGCGGAGGGATGGAGGGGAGATGAAGAAGCCATCGCAGGTGATAGGATGACGGAGGGGCGACGACAGAGGAGTTTCAAGGGTTGGTGATGAGACCGAGGTTTGGGGGGTTTGGGGGCGGGGCGCCATCGAGGCAGGACTGCGCGGCGGCAGCTAATGGGGTGAAAATGCGGGTGCGACGCGCGCCACGGCACCGCAGCAGCGGCGCCTCGCGCCAAGGGGCCGGGCGTGCAGCCGGCTCGGCTGCCGCAACGCCCCCGCCGGGGCCCGACGCCCCCCTTCAGAGAAACAAGACACCCCCCCCCCAACCCCCCCGGCC
>NW_014012866.1:5835-17037 GCF_000611645.1 Monoraphidium neglectum
CCGCCGGGGCCCGACGCCCCCTTTCAGAGAAACAAGACACCCCCCCCCCAACCCCCCCGGCCCGGGGCCTGCTGTCGCACCTTCCGAGGTCGACGACGCTGGTGATGCCGCGGGACAGCGCGTAGCGCGAAGCCGCCAGCACCGCCGCGCGGCGGCGCTCGGAAGAGGGGGGCGGGATGACAGACGACACGAGGCGCATCGCGTTCTCCCTGCGCGTGGGGCGGCGGGAGGCGGAGGTCGCGAGCTGTTGAGGCTACCAGCTTCTGATGCCAACAACGTTTGATAAATGTTTGATGGGTGCATTGTATCATGAGTACGATGTTGGATGGGTAGGGAGTTGCGAGACGAGGGGGCTTGGCGGGGCCTGGATGACGATGCGGCCGGGCCGAACGCGACGGGCCGCACGCGCCCCCGACACTGCCTTGGGGGAAAACGGCCACGGCCCCCGCCCCCAGCCGGCGCCCGGCCGCACGACGAAAGAGAGCAAGCCCGCATGAGAGCAAGCCCGCATCAGAGCAAGCACGAGCGAGCCCTGGAGGAGGGAGGGGGGGTATATGAAGGGCGCGCCTGGGGGCCGCAGGCCGGGACGCACCTCAGGATGCCCGTGGGCAGCCCCGTCAGCGGGTCCCTGTCCACGATCCCTTCAGCCGGGTCTGGCGTGCTGGCCCCCACTCCGGCCAGCTCCAGGGCCGCGCTGTTGGCGAGGGCGAGGTGGGAGTCCATGCGCATCAGCATGGCGGGGCGGCCGCCGGTCGCGGCGTCGATCCAGGTGGCGTTGGGCAGGCCGCCACCCCATTGGTTGTCTGCGGGGCAAGGCGGAGGTTGATTTGGGGGGAGAGTTCGGGCGGTGGCGTCGTGTGAGGCATGGAAGGGGGGGGGTGCTGCTGCGCGGAACACGGGAACGCCCACACCTGAGTGATGCGCTAAGGGGCAGAGCGCGGCTCTGCCCGAGGGCCCAGCGGGGTCCAGGTCGCATCCCATCCGCAGGTCAGGGGCATGCGCACCCGCAGGGCCACCGCGCAGGAGGATAATGTGGTGCCCGGCAGCAGCACCCCTGGTCGCGAAGCAATAACAGCGGCCGCGCAGCCCGCCAGCCCCTATGCTTTCAGACAGCATAGGCTAGCCAATAGGGCAACAGAGAACATCATCAGTCCACCAAACAATCAGCCCACCAAACAATCAGCCCATCAAAGAATCAGCCCGCCATCCATTGCGCGCCCCCAGGCCTCACCGTCCCAAAAGCCCCCCAGCACCCACTCCTCCGGGCCCAGCTTCTCGGCAGTTGCCGCGACCGCCGCCGCAAACTCGTCCCTGCTAGCCGCGCGCCGCAGGTCCACCCCCGCCAGCGACAGGCCGCCTGGGGCGGCGGGGCGGAGGGAGGGCGGATGATAAATGGTGCGGCGAGGCACCGGCTTGCAACATGCCGTTGGGTGGTGCGGCTCGGGTGGCTCAGCTGAGGGGGATAAATGGCACATGGGAGTAATTGTAGGCAGCGGGCCCAGGAACTGACGCCAAGGCGGCGCCCTGCAAGCACGTCGCGTGTGCGGTCAGATCCTCAGATCAGCATGTCATTAGATCGCGGCGGCGGCGTGTCGCACCCGGGATGAAGTGGACATGATTGTCTACAATTCCCTGTTGGGACGCGAGGGGTGTGTGTGTGTAGGGGGGGGAGGGCGCGAGTGGATGGCTGCGCGCAGGCACATGCAATGCTCACCGGCTTTCAACCCGACCCCTCGGCGGCAGTCCCCGCTGCGCGCCGCCGCGCGCCCAGACCCAACAATCAAGCGGCTGGGCGGCGCGCCCCTAGACCACCCGACGCTGCGCCGCAATCCCCCCTCCCTGGTCGCACCAGGCGGCGCGCTCAGAATGCAGCAGCCCCTCCCGCGTGCACGGGGTATCAACCCCCAGCTCGCCGCCGCGACGGCCGCGCCGGGGTCCCCTCGCCCCCGCCCGCCCCGCAATCCGCCATGCCCCACCGCCTACCGGCATGATAAACGCGTCCCCGAAGTCCACCAGATCGTATGCGGCGCCCTGCGCCGGCTCGCCGCCAATCTGGACGACCTCTCCGCTCTCAAGATCAACCGCCATGGCGCGCGCGCGCGGCGCCGCGGCGTCGCCAGTCCAGATGTCGCCCCTGACCCATGTGAGGCGCCGGACTGGGGCCGCCGCGGGCGGCGGCGCGAGTCCGGCGCCGGGCACCGGGGGGTGGCCGGCGGGGAGGGCGGCGCCGGAGGCGCTGGTGTAGCCCTGGTGTATGGGTGGGAGGGTAGGGTCCGGTTTTGGAGGGAAACCGGTTGGAGGTGTTTGACGAGTCGGTTGAGCCCTCGCACACGCGGCGCGCGCACGGGCGGCTGGCTCCCGCCCGCATGGCGGCGCCGCAGAGGCGCATGGCGGCGCGCTGCTGCTTTGCGGGGGGCGGCGATCGTGGCGCGGAGGCCGCGGCGCACCAGGGGGCAGCCGCCGCCGCCGCCGCGCGGCGCCTGGGCCGCGCCGGGCGCGGCGGGCGCGAGCGCGGCGTGCAGGGCCCCGAGGTGGGGCACGAGCTGGGGCCAAAAGGCGGCGATGACTGCGATGGCCAGCGAGAGCGCCATCAGGGCGCGGCCCGTGGGGGTCATGCGCTTGTCTGTCTTTGAGGACTTCTTGAAGGGCGGCGCCACGGCGCGCGCCGCCGCGCCCATCGTCGCCGAGGGCGGGGCGTCCAACACGGCGGTGCTAATGCCGTGCGCTCCATTGATGGGAGCAGCTCCAGGCGCACACATGGCCTCTGTGCGCGCCCCTGGCGGAAGTCAAGCTGTGGGGTCAGATCGCAAGTGTGAGACACGAGATCCCCCGTTAGAAAACCAAAAACGGTGCGCACTAGCCTGAATGCGTCATCCGCCAACGTGCCAAGCTTTTAATACACCACCGTATCGCAAGCCGGTATTGGTTCCAAAATGACGAAGGTCCAATGCGGGGTGCGGCACACATGATAGGATCGTGCAGAGGCTAACAGTCTATCCAAGGCACCCAATCAAAGGCTCAACAGCCTGCGTAGGCGCCTGCTGCCATGCTCGCCGCAGCGTTCGGCGTGGTCAGCAGGGCTGGGGAGCGCCATGCGCCCCTCATAGCAGCACACCTGCTGGGCGCGCCGCAGCCCGGCCCGCAATGCGACAGCGCCGTTGGCTTCCTACGCCAGCTGCCTTTCAAAGGGCTGCAGCTGCGCCCGCGCAGCCTCAGCAGCCTGAAGACCAGCCTCACCGCCGACGACGTCACCAGCGCCGTCGCGCCCTCCCCCGAGCTCTCGTTCACGGAGGTCGCGTCCATGCTGAAAGGGATCGTGGGGCCGCTTTCGTGGGGAGACCTGGTGTTCGGCGTGCAGGTAGCTACCAAGCAGCTGCGCCTGCAGCGGGCGGACTAGCGGGCTTGCGACGGACGGCGGCTTGCGGCACCTGCAGCACGCACATCAGGGCGGGGCATTTGGGGATCCTCAGGGGCGCGCGCTTCCAGGCTGGCCCGCTGCACAGCCCCAGCCTGTGGGGCGGCGCACAGAACCCCGGCGCCCCCCGCGCCCGCGGCCCCGCAGGCGCTGGCGCGGCGTCACCGGGAGGCCGGCCTGGGCTACAAGTTGGAGGGAGGGACCGCGGTCACAGACCGCCGGCTCGTTGCGCGGCTGCTGGACGCTGCCGACCTGGTGCGCCGCGCCATCGCCCTTGCCACACCATCCCCTGAGGAGACGAGCGCCATGCCTACACGCTGCGTAATCCACCTATGTGTGCGGCCCCTCCACGATAGCATGACCGTGCCTGCAAGCCCACTGCCTGGCCGCCACACGGGCCGCCAGCCCTGCATTTTTGGCACCCTGCAAAGACCCTTTGCACGGCCGCCGGCTTCGCAGGCGTATGGTGCCTACAAGAACAACCCACAGAGCCTGTGCGCCGTCAGCAGCCTGACGGTGCGCCCTGGCCGCCGCCGCGCCACCGCCCCTATGCATGTGGCATCGGCCCATGTTCTCTCGACCCTCGGCACCCGCTGCGCCCAGCTGCGCCACGATGGGCCGGGTCCGGCTTCAGGCCGTGCGGCTGCGGCGTCAAGCGTGCACACGCCCTCCCAAGCCATACGGCTCATGCAACAGCGGCGCTTGACCCGCTCTCGCACAACTGCTGCACCTGCTCGCCACCCTTTACACCAAACCCTCAACGATTGCATCTCTCGCATTCGCCAAATCGCCACGGGACCACCGCCGCAGCTGCCATGCATCCACCGCTTTGAGCCGGACAACGCGCTCCTCCGGCCGGCCTACTTTATAGCGACAGACCACCCCTCCGCGCGCATCGTGTGGGGCATCCGCGGCACCAAGTCGATGCACGACGTCCTCACAAACGCCATGGGCGCGGCGTGCGAGGCGGGGCCGGGCCGCTACGCGCACGAAGGAATGCTGCAGGTGCGGCCGGCCGCGCAGCGCTGCTGGGGTTTAGGACACAGGGTGTGGGATTCAGGGTCAAGGGGTTAGGGTGGCTTTGGTGGGCCGGGGCTGGTGGGTGGTGATATCAGCTGCGGCCGCGAAGAGGTCCAGGCAGAGCGTGGGGGGTGCGGCAATCGGTGCCTGCCGTCGATTTTCAGCAGCCTGCCTCCTGCTCTCGAAGGGCTGGATCCTCCGAAAGCTTCAGCCTCCTTGATACGTTTGAGCGCGCTTGCAAGCACATACGTCGTTATAGAGTGCAGATGATGTTGAGTGCTGCACGTCCTAGGTCTGCTGCGCCCTCATCAATCACGCCTCATACCCAACCAGGCGGCGCGCGAGCTGATCCGGCTGGAGCTGGGGGACGTGCTGAAGCTGAGCGGGCAGCTGCCCGGCTACGAGATCCTGATCGTGGGCCACTCCCTCGGTGAGGCCTAGTTGTACCAAATCAGGGGAGGGGGGTGGGAGACGCAACGTTGCGGCACACTGTGCGTTGTGCTTGAGCAATGACACGTCTCGGCTGCCTCGTGCTGGGCGGCCGCTCAGGCTTCCCTGCCCTGCCCATGTGGTCTCACGCTTGGCGGCTGCACCCATCTCTTGATGTCCCTTTCAAAAGTGTACTTGTGAAAACTCCGGTCAACAAAACCTGCAAGTCAAATTCGCCCGACCATGTGTGCAAAAAACCTTCTGCCGGACTGCAGGCGGCGGCGTGGCGGCGTTGCTGACGCACACTGTTATGAGCAACCCCGCCCTGCGCAGAGCGGCGCTGCGCCACGCGCCGCGAGTTTTATGCGTCGCAGTCGCACCGCCGGCCGTGACCTGCCCAACGCTGGCCGAGGAGATGCGGCCTTACGTAACCTCGGTCATCCGAGAGCACGACATCGTGCCGCACTGCTCCCTCGGACAGGTGGTGCGGCTGCAGCAGGAGGTGCGCGCCGCCTTTGTTGGCAGTTGTCCAGCCGGTGTTTTGCTGTGTTTGACACTTCTTGCCACCAATGATTGATCTACGTTTCTGCGCAGTGGTAGCAGCTGCTTTTGCTTGTCACAGACCTGCTCGTGCGGCAGGGTGGCATGAAAGGAGCACCCTCAGCAAGCCACCGATTACCGCTGCCGGGCGCCCGCCTGCAGGTGCTTGATACGGACTGGTACGCTGAGCTGAAGAGCTCGGTGTTTGAGATGGCTTACATCAGGGTGAGGGGGGGATGACATAAGGGCGTGGTGGGGGGGGGCAGCCCCGGGTCCTGGTGTTCGCTGTGGGAGAGATGGTGCACATCAAGAGAGAGAGTGTGTGCGTGCGTGCGTGCGTGCGTGCGCGCGCGGGGTTGAAGAGAGGCGGGATGTGCACATCAGGACGCAGTCATTACTGTGTGTGAGGGGGCCGGGGTGGAGGTGGAGATGCCGGACGTCAGCGTGCGATGCAGGGAGAAAGGGGGTTCGACGTACAGCGTAGTGGACTGGGCGGAAAGCTGGATGACATCAGCGGCTGCGTTTGAATCATGGGGGTGCACCAGGGGCCATATGTCAGGGTGTGGGCAGGTGCACGCAGGATGAGGGGAGGAGGCTTTCACTGATGTATGTGTGCGCGGCTTGGGGAGCTTCGACCGTGCTTTGACCGAGCTCTCAAAATTTCAAACCCAGGGGATCTCCGACGCGATCTCGGCTGCCGGCCACCTGCCGGCTGCTGCCACCAGCGGCGCAGCACGCCTGCAGCGCCTTGCAGCCGAGCTGCTGAGCAGCCGCCACAGGGACCAATTCGCGTCCGCCCTCGGCATGGCGGCCCCGGCGGCAGCGGCGGCGCGAGCGGCTGCGTCGGCCCCGACTGAGCAGCAGCAGGAGCAGCAGCAGCAGGCACAGCCAGCAAGCGGCGGGGCCGGGCCGCCGGCGAACGCGGACCCGCAGGCAGCGTGGCAGGTGGCGGTGGTGCAGCGGTGGGTGTCTGATCTGTCGAAGCGCCTGGTGCCGTATGTTGAGGGCGCCTCATCGCTGAGCGACGCGGAGCTGAGGCGCGCGGCAGACACCGCGGTGGCCAGCCTCTCGGGGGCGCTCTCCGGCTGGACCAAGATGCTGCCGGCGCTGCCGGCGCTGCCCCAGCTGCCGTCTCTACCACAGCTGCCGCTGCCAGGGCTGCCGTTTGGGGGGCAGCCGGCTGCCCAGCCGCAGGCACAGGGTGCAAAAGACCTCGACCAGCAGCAGCAGCAGCAGCAGCAGCAGCAGCAGCGGCGGCACGGTCAGGCGCACCAGAAATATCAGCAACCGAGCAGCGCGTCTGAGCAGGCAAACCAACAGGGGCACCAGCCGGAGAGTTGCCAGCAGGACAAAGGGCATGACGGAGGCGCCTTCAGTGAGCTGCTGGACCTCGCTAGCTGGAAGGACAGCCTCGATCTGTGGTGGGGTGAGCCCAGCGGCGCCGACAGCAGCAGCAGGCGCGGCCGTGGTGGCGGCGGGGCAGCTGCTTGGGGCGAAGGGGCGGCACAGCGGCAAGGCGCGGCGGCAGGGGGACAGCAGCAGCGACTAGAGCCCGCGCAGGCAGAGCCGCAGGGGCGAGTGCAGCAGCCTCAGCAGCAGCAGCAGCAGCAGCAGCAGCAGCAGCCGTACAGGAGCCTGTATCCCCCAGGGCGTGTGTTTTACATCCGCGCTGCGGATACGACACCGCAACCCCCGCAGCGGCCAGGGCATGATAGCACACGTGACACATGTGCAGATGCGGGACCTGCAGCCGCCGCTGTCGTCGGGCCGGTTGCGGCCGCCGCGGCGACGGCGGCGGCGGCCGCGGCAGGCCGCGGGGATTCTGCGCCCGCCGCGTCGCGCTTTGAGATTATTGAGGTGCCCCAGGCCGCCCTGCAGAGCGAGGGGTTTGACAGGATCGTGCTTCATGAGCGCATGCTGTCAGACCACAGGACGCGCGCGTACAGGGGGGCCCTTCTGAGGCTGCTGAGGGCCCTGCCGGTAGACGCTGCCCCAGCAGATGGCGGCGGTTGAGAGGGTGGCGGCGGCGGCGAGGTCGGGGTGTGAGGCGGCCAGTTATTTTTTGAGGGCAGGGCAGGGTTGTGGACTGAAACAACGTACGTACTGCTTGATGAGATGGGCCAGCCCATGCTAGCAATAGAAGAAGGACTGCTGGTGTGTGAGTACTTGGATGGGCGTGAGCACCTGCGCGTGTACATGTGTGAGTGCGCGCACGCGTGCGCATGTGTGTGTGTGTGTGTGTGTGTGTGTGTGTGTGTGTGTGTGTGTGTGTGTGTGTGCGTGTGCGTGCGCGCATGCACGTGAAGACAAAGCGTGTGATGAAGGCTCACTTCAGTTTATAGTACTTTACTGTACAAGGTTTTGTCTGGTGATGGCAAAAGCACAGTTTTTGGGCGGCTGTCAACGCTGCGTCCGTCATTCAATCTGTGTTTGGGACGGCAGGGGTACACTTTCAACGGAGCATACATACAACATTTGGTGGTGCGCACTGCCAAACCTGCCAATCAGGCGATTTGGTTCCTCGTAGCCATGCTGTGGCTAGTTCGTGCAAGGCTGCAAACCTGTGTTCGCAACCACCCCTATGACTGATCACACGATCACTCTGTCACGAGCGAGACGGTTGCCCACTCTGCATGGGTGACGTATCAAGTCCATGTAATCTCCATCGATGGCCACGGCTACATCACAGTTACGGTAGTGCAGGGGCCCCCGCACCAACCCCGCCCCAACTCCTCCTCATGTAGCATTGCGGTGACGCACATCTGCATGGCAAGGCTTCTTCTGCGGCAAAAGTCTCCCGAATGTCTAAGCATCGTACATTGAAGGTCAATTCATGTTGGTTTTATCGCGTAGTAGGTCGTGAACGACCTCTGACGCTCCCGAGGCGGTAGGGCACAGAAGCGACAATTGAAGCGACGCTGGTGGCATTTACACTGCGAGGAAATCATGCGTAGTATTGTAGCAGTCTTTGCGCTGGTGATGGCGCTGGTGGGGCCCCTCAAGGCGGCAAGCAACTGCATCTCCTCAAAGCCCGACGCGCTTGCCGTGTCGGAATGGTGCCGCCTCAACGGCCCAGGCCGCTGGTGCGTGCCGTGTGATGCCGCCGCCTATATCATGTGCCCACTTGATGAGGCTGAAGCTCCCAAGATCGCGCGCTGCGCGCCAGGTGGGTTGCAGGGTTGATTAATGCGGTTGCTGGCTAGGACCAAAGGCAGGAGCATTTGTGCAGTTCGCGCATGAGCAGGTCGTGGCCCCCTTCCGTCTTACAATTTACGTTGATCGGCCGGTGTGGCCAGAGCGGGCGTGTGGTAGCAAGCGGTGGATTATCAGCCAGCCATCACACTGTAATCCTGCGATCACCTCACTCGCTGCTGACATCACACAGCCCAGTCCTGGGACCCCACCGCGGCACGCTGCGTCGCCGAGGCAAAGCGCCGCGCCGACGCGTGCGTCGCCGGCGATGACGTCATCGTGCCGGGCCACAACAACGAGGTCGACCCCCCACAGTTGCCGCCGGCGCCCGGCGCCGCAGCTGAAACCGGCGCCGCGAACCTGGGAGGGGGCGCCCTCAGCGCTGCCGGTGACGGGCGTGGGGGCGCGGACGACGTCGCCGGGCAGGGCGCCAGCGCCGAGAGGGAGCTGGATGCAGCGATGGGCAGCATCCTGGCCGACATGATGCGCAACAGCATGGCCAGCCCGTTCAGCGGCCTGATGGGCGCCGGCCTCTTCGGACCCGCGCCCCTGGGCGGCCTGCTCGGTGGCGCCCGTGCCGGGCTCACCTCAGCCGCCGGCGCGGTCGGCTCGCAGCTGCTGTCCGCCTTTGCAGCGGATGCGGCCGTGCCTCGGCAAGGCGCCAGGTCGGGCGTGATCAGTGGCGGGCGGCCGCTCAGGATGAGCATGATGCTTGCCAGTTCTGGGCCGAAGACAGACGGCTCTGGGCCCTCTGAGCCGGAGGTTGTCATGAGCTTGGAGGTGGTGGGCAGCGGCTTATCCCCAGAGGAGGGCAGCAGCGCCAAGGGAGGGGCAGGCGGGGACGCGGAGGCGGCGGGCGCGCTGATGGCTGAGGTGGCTGCCCTGGTGAGCGTGGTGCCCGCGGCCGCTGTGCTGGAGCTGGGTACCCAGTGCGGTATTGAAGAGGGACGGGGCCGGGTCTGGGTGGGAGCCTTCTTGCATGCAGCTGCGCAGTGCAATTGCTTCTGCGCGCAAAGCAGCACGGCGCCTCACCAATCCGACCGTGCTGGCGTTTGCTATTGCATGCCACACGTACCAAACAGATGGAGGTCCCTACTGGCGCCGGTGGTGCACGCGTCGGGCGGGATGCTCAAGACAACCTCGGATCGTTTGTGCCTCCGGAGCTTGCAATGCTCGACCAGATAGCACGTGATCTTGCGCAGGAGTGAGTAGCCAGGTCTCGACACCACCAGAAAGGCTTTGGGTGCTTTTGGAGCTGCCCAGGCAGAGGACTCCTTGTGGTGGCACATGCGGCTGCTGCCTGTACGTTTGCCGCCTTGGACCTTGCATCCGCTCTCTGCAGCCGTGTGACCCCCCGATCATCAATTTCACGTGCGCATCTCCGAATAAGATGGATGCCGTTGGGCCCCCCCACACGCACTTTCCCAAGGTACGAGGAAGATTACGAGGAGCGCCTGCGCGCCGGCCTCGACAGCAAGAGCGACGCCGACGGCGCCGCCGCCCCGCACCGCCGCCACGCTGCGGGCTTGGGAGGCCGTAGGTCACGGGGTGGCGCTCTGGGCGGGCTCGGCGCTATCTTGGACGAGCTCGTGGGGGGCGATAAGGAAGAGATCCTGGGCGATGGCGCTGCAGGCGATCTGGGTGGCAGCAGAAACGCGGCTCCTGAGGTGCGTGGGATTGCGAAAGGCGGGAAGGGCGGGAGTTGGTCCAAGGGAAGGGAGAGCGGCGGGTCGCGTGCGTGGGCACAATGATTACAGCTCATGGGGTGGTGAAGATGGGGTCAAGTCTACGTAACGTCAAAGCGGAGTGTGGCCACATATGCGCGCCCCCAGCGTGGCTGCTGAGCGCGGCGCACAGCAGTGTTGTGCGTGCCCGCGCGGCGTGCGGCGGCGCGATTGCATCACAGTGAACGACAGCCGCCACTGCTGATGTAGCCTCCCTTGACCCCCCCACGTGCCAACCCAGACCAAGCCCGTCGCCCTCACCGGCAACTCGACCCAAGACTCTGACGCGCTCGCCGGCGCGATCCTGGAGCGCCTGTCCGTCCTGGCGCGCGCCGCCGCCCTCGAAACCCTGGAAACCGTTGACGCCGGCGGCGCAAGGCCCTCCCTCAGCGTCCACGACCTTGCGCAGGAGCTGTCCTCGCGCCCGGCGCCGCCCCAGGCCCCGGCCGGCGCCGCGGCGGCACAGGCAGCGCGCCAGCGCATCTCTGACGCGATCGCCCCCCTGCTCAAACGCCAGACCCCGGCGGGCGCCCGGGCACTCGCGCGGGCACTCGTGCCATCCGCCATTGACGCCGACTTGTCTGAGGCGGCGCCAGTGCTGGTCCTGTCCCCGAAGCTCAGCGGCATGCTGGCAGGCAGCGGGGTGGAAGCTGCCATGAAAGCGGCTCTGGAGGAGCTGTCGTACAACGATGTGCTGTCAGCAGATCTGGGGGATGACGCCAGTGTGGGCTCGGGTAACATCAGCGACGATGCGAAAAAGCAGGGCACACCGGCAACACCAGAGGCAGGCGGCAGCACACAATGGCGAGGCCCGACCCGCCAGCAGGACGCGGCCGGCGACAAGGCGGCAGCCCCGCCAGCAGAGGCGGGCTCCCACGCGCC
>NW_014012866.1:17194-21091 GCF_000611645.1 Monoraphidium neglectum
GGCGACAAGGCGGCAGCCCCGCCAGCAGAGGCGGGCTCCCACGCGCCCGCGCCCGCGCGCGGGCCGGAGCGAGCTGGGGCGGCGCCGGCTGACGTTGCAGCAGTGCCGACGCGCGGAATTGAGGGGGTGGCCTCTTCGTAGATGAATGCCGCGCAGCCACTGGCGACCGCTGAATGTTGAGTGCGCTCTCCAATTTGTGTGTCCAGCGTGCTGCCCCTCCAAGGCCACCCTGCACATAGGATAAGCATCGCTGGTGCCCTGTGCATCAGCTGGCTGGCTGGCTGTGCTCAGATATCACTTTTCAAAGATGCACAATCCGAGGTGGTTAGTTTCAGCTGTGTTGCGGCCCAAATTGTCTGGGATCCTCCTCGTTGCCAAAAGCTGTGTTTACCGCACCTGCTCCCTAGTCATGGCTGGGGTGTCGTTGCTCCCAAATCCCCGCTCCCTTGTTTCCTGCCAAACAACCCGGGCTGCCTGCTGACATGCAGCATTCGGCATGAGTGTATGTACTTCTCAGCCATGACCACACTTCCACTTTGCACCTGTATGTCAGGCATGAGTGTGGGCCGGTACAGACTGCTCATGTTCTTGTGTTCTACAACCCATTGCACCAGCAGTTGAGACCACGCGCATCAACTTGCAACCGCTGCTTACACAAATGTTCTAGGTTGCGTGATTTGATCTTGACTCGCATGTGTGTGATGATGTAGATCCTGCAGCATGATCATACGTGGCTATTTCAAACGTGTTGCCAGCCAGCCACTCTGCAACCCTCCACACAGGCAAAAACGCCGTTGCTGGGCAACACCTGCGCATGCGGCAATGTGAGTCAATTTGGATGTCTGGTGTCGTTGGTTTGCAAGATTGCAACATTCACGATGCAGAAAGAACTTAGCAGTCCAGAACAAGATTCAGGCCAGTCCATTTCAAAATCACTTCGCTGGTATGCAGATCGACAGTGATCATCTGCATTGACCGCGAGAATGGGCGAAAAGCACACGCAACGGCATCAGCCCAGGTAAGGCCACCTAACACCTGTGGTGGGGCCGCCCGCTTGGGTGATTGAGTGGACGCGAGCTGTATCACCTTGGGGCTATGTCACCCGCAGAACTTTGTCGCGTGATCATTCCAGAAACAAGCACAAGCAGCTGCCCAGTTGCATGCAGATCGCACGGACGCTCCCATCACAAGTGTCGAGCGCCACAAGGAGCCGCGGGCGGCGCCTCAGGCGGTCTGTCGATTAATGCGCGTGCACACCCATGAAGGTGGGTGCACTGCGGCCCTGCTACGCCTCGAGTCTCTCTCTCCCTCTTTCTCGTCAACCGATCGTAGTTGTTGTGCTAGTGCCTTTGCCGCCCCCGCATCCTCACAGGCAGTCGCCGCACTAGCTGCAGCCGCCATGTGCCCTGAAAAGAATTGGAAGCAGGCTGCTGACCGAGCACCGAAGCAGCCCGCCGCCACGCTAGCTCGCGTGGGCCATTGCCGCGCTCTTCCCTCTCATGAGTTGTGCCCTGTACTACGCGTAGAGGCGGCCAAAGACGCGGCCAGTGAGTGCATATGCCATCAGCGCAGGCGCGGCTGCGTCCATCACGTTGACCTGGGGGTCGAGCGCCACCGCAAAGCCCTGGGGAGGCGCGGGCGCGGGGTTGGGTGCGAGCGGCATTGGAACATGTGAGCGCGCGCGGTGTCACTGTGCGCATGGATGTGGGGCTTTCAAGTAGTGTGTGTGTGTGTGTGAGCGTGCGTGCGTGCGTGCATGTATACGTTTGTGTGTGTGTGTGTGTGTGTTTGTGTGTGTTTGTGTGTGTGTGTATGTATGAATGTGTGTGTGTGTGTGTGTGTGTTGCATGGGGTGTTTGCACGGGCGCCTGCACATGTGTGAACAAGTGCGTGCATGTGCAAACAAGGATGCTAGGGTGCGTGTACACCAATAAAGCAGGCCGGCGCTAGTGCAATTCCTGAAAGCAACGTACAGAGCCTGTGCGGCAGGCGTCCTACGCCGACGCCTGACCCCACGTAGTCAGTGACACCGCACAACAAGCAGCGAGGGGGCAGTCCAGGCACCGGTCGGCGGCAGTCCAGGCTCACCGTGATGACGCAGACCGAGATCACCAGGCTGGCGTAAGCGGAGTCGATGGAGACCTCGTAATGACGCGCCAGAGCCAGGACGCCCTGGGCGGTTTGTGAAAGGGGAGGCGGGCGGTTTGTTTGGAAGGCGAAGGGGCTGGCCGCGTCGCGACACGCGTTAACAGCACTCCTGGACTTGGGCTCTGATGGTCCAGGTGCGATCTAAACGAATGCTATATCATTTGCATATGCATCATGCAGAAAGGTCGTGTGCGCGCACCTGGCCCAGTGAATGTGCGCAAGCTCTCACGCATGATCGTGTGCACGCGCAGACACACACACACACACACACACACGCTCTCTCTCTCTCTCTCACACACATACACACACACGCACACACTCACATGCGCACACACACACACACACACACACACACACACACATCCGCAAGCGCCCTCCTGTCAGTTCCCACCTGCAGCACTGCGTCCAGGTCGATCCCGCCCTTGCAGTGGACATCGGCCTCCCGCCTGAACAGCTCCGCCATGGCCCCCTCGAACGCCAGGGGGTCGGGGCACCCCTGCACGCGCGACCACCGCAGCAGGTGGCGCGCGGCCGTGGCGCCATCGCCTGCGGGCGAAGCAGGAAGATCAAGAAGGGGCGGGCGACGACATGCGCAGGCGACTGTAAAATAATGGACGTGGACCACACACAACCCGCCTAAAGTGGGGCTGAAGTACAGACACAAACACGCCCACACTCTGCATTTCAAACCCGCCGACCCAGGCAGCCCGAGCGGCACCGCATGGCACCATTTGACCATCGCGATGAATCAATCTGCCAGCATGCGTCCCAGCCCAGCCCGTCGCGCCCCACCTGCCACAATCTGGTTGAGGAAGCTGAGGAAGCGGTACCTGACCTCGGGCGTCAGCTCCTCCGCCAGTCCAAAGTCCAGCAGCACCAGCCGCGCCCGCTCCCTCGCTGCTGCCGCGCCCTCGCCCTTGGTGCCGCCTCCGTCTCCGCCGCCTCGGGTAGGTTGAGAGCTCCTGTCGCAAGCTCGCCCCTGCTGCTGCTGCTGCTGCTGTGAGTGTGTGTCGGGTTGTGACATCACCATGATGTTTCCTGGGTGCAGGTCTGTGTGCACAAAGTTGTCCTGGAGCAGCATCTTCATGTAGCAGTCCACCCCTATGGCCACGATCTTTGCGGGACAAAAGGGAGGCCAAATGTTGTGAGGGGCGAGTGGAGTGAGAGCGGGATGGGCAGCAAGATGCGATGCAAACAATGACAGGGAACGCGTGCGCTGCGCGCGCGCACACACACTCACTCACACACACACACACACGCACACACACACACACACACATGCGCACACACACACACTCTCCCACTCACGCCCGTGCACACACAAACATACATATGCACACCCTCTTACACACACACACAACATCCCTGCAATCAAGCGAATAAGCCCCAGAGCCCGCCGCAACCAGCAGCGACGCTCCCCACGCCTATTGGGATCCGCACCTCTGTATTCAAAGGCGTCGGCTGGCGCATGTACTTGGCCACCCCCGCCCCTGCCATCCACTCCATCGCATACACACTCTCTGACACCAGGCCGGGTATGGGCCGCGGCACACCAATCGTGTCGCGCACGCCTGTGCGGCCAAAAAGCGGCGACAGGCTAGGGTCAGCGGTGCAGGGGCAGTGAGGGGGAGTGTTGCGTACGCGCCCCGCAAAGTAAGGGGGGTTCTCGCGCGGCTCAAAAGCGTTGCAGGTTGAGTGGGTAGGGCCGACGGCAGCGACGGCAGAGCCGGGGAGCCGTGCTCACAAGCT
>NW_014012866.1:21772-22416 GCF_000611645.1 Monoraphidium neglectum
GGGCAAAACGCAAGCAAGCGCCTGATTGAGGACTGATGCCGTACCGATTTCAGAGGCCGCAAGCAGCTTCACGCCACCGCCCCCCCCCCCCGCTCTCGCCATTCTCACCCGAGAAGTTCACCGCGAAGCGCAGCGCGTGCACCGCCTCCACCCGCAGGTCGCACTGCGCCGTCATCGTCGCCGTGAACTGCGACACGCTCTGCCGCAGGCTGAGCCCGCGCAGCGCCCGCACGCGGCCCGCGGCGGCGGCGAGGAGGGCGAGCAGGCGGAAGTCCTGGGATATGCGCTCGGCGACCCTGGGGTGGCGGACCTTCACAGCCACGGGGCGCAGCGAGCCGTCGGGGCCGCGCAGGTGGGCGCGGTGCACCTGGGGGTGCGTGCGCGCGTGCGTGCACGGGGAGGGGTTGTGCAGTGCGTGGCGCAGCGGCTGGGACGGGGGTTGTGGGGTGGCATTCGGCAGGCGTTGTCCTTGGGCCTTTGCTTGCCGTACCCTGCGAGGGTCATGGCCACGACCACGGACCACACACAAGCAATCACACACATCAGCCGCGTCACTTGACGTTTCAGCAATCCCTGTTTCTCAATGTCTTTGCGCGCATGCGTGCGTATGCACACCTGCACGCGTGTCCAGGCGCGCGCGCACG
>NW_014012865.1:0-18248 GCF_000611645.1 Monoraphidium neglectum
GGTGACGGGTGAGTGACGGGAGGGCAGCGGGTGAGGACCCGCCAGGTGCGTCAGGGGGGGGGGGAGGCACGCCATGCTACGTCATGAGCGGGCCGCGGCGCGCCTTGGCGTTACGTCAGGGGGCGCGCCATGCGCAGCTGCCCGCCGGGAACGTGCGGGCCGCCGCTGTCGCCGCCGCCTGGTTGACACATGTCGACATGTGCTCGCAGGAACCGGTGTGTCTGAATGCCTCTGATCCCATGGTCCCCTCCCGTTCCCAGGGCCCTAGCAAGGTCTTTGCCCATGGAAAGCCCTCTGATCTTGCATACGTCGACTCTCACGCCAAATCCGTCCGGCCTGCGCCATGCCTGCCCCTCAGAGCAGGCCCAAGCCCCCCTTCTGCCGCCGCGACCTAAATCATCGCGCCACCACCCGAGACAGCAAACGCGTGGCGGGCCCCCACCTCATCCCGCAGCTCGGCCACCTCCTTGTCCAGCTGCGCCACGCGGACCTGGTTGCGGATTCAAACGCCGGGGTGCGACAGCTGCAGGATTGGCCGGCTGGCGCGGCGCGGACGCGGCGGCGTGTGTGTGTTGCTAAGCCAGCCATTCCTCCGAAGGGCGTCGCCTACGACAATGCCATCAGCATGGTCGGCTGCGGCGTGCATACGTGTATATCCTGTCTCACCTCAAGCTCCCTGTTGTGCTGCAGGCAGGCCGCATAGTCTGACACCAGCTCAAGGAACGGCGCTGTCTGCGCCGCGTGCAGCGCGTCGAGCTGCTGCGCCAGGCCCGCCTCGAGCTCCGGCTCTACGTACACCTCCATTCCGTGTCACAGGACTGGTATGTTTCACATTGAAAATGCCATGGGGTCGCCACGCTCGCCTCGGTGCGCTTACAGCGATGCCGGGATCGTGGAAGCGTGATCTGCAGCTGATCGTGCGCGGCCCGTGTGCAACGAAATCTAATCAATGACAAAGAGATTCTACTGGTGCGACACCTGCGCATGATGATGGTGCGTCCCCGTCAGCATAGCACTGGGGTGACACGGCCACACCCGCAGCCGATGGTCTGCCGCAAAACTCAAAACTGGGCAGGGTGCAGCCCGACCTGAGCACACCGTGCGCCAGCCATAAACCCGGGACATGCTACTGTCACGCAGGGCAGCTAGTGTTGATTCAGTGATGCAGGTCTGAAGAGGGCTGGCAGCACTGCGAAGCGCGGAGGTTACGCGATCATGCCATCCCGCACCCTGCGAAAGCGGCGTGCCGCACATACATGTGATGCAGCCTGCTTGTCGCAGATTCAGTTCAAATTCTCTTTCGCAAACGTTTTGATGGACGCTCAGCAGGGAAAAAACTGAATCCCCATGCAGGGTGGCACATGAGCGGGCATGCAGGATTTATAGTCACGAGGAACCAGCAAAGCGGCACTGATGTGTTGCCTTGCAGACGACCTGCAGCCCCTGCCGTATTCCGCATCACAGTAGAGACGCAAATACTGTATTACCACATTACTCCAAAAAAATCCTATCAGTTTAAAGTTGCTGGCCTCAGCGGCCCAAGTAAAGCTGAGCCCCTCGACAACGCGAGCCCCGTTGAGCAAGCCAATGGACGTTGCAGCACGCTGGCCACCTGGGGCGGGCCGCGCCCTTTTGGGTATTGATGACCCACACGCTGCAGCTTGTACAGGTTGCAACTCCTGTGTTTGTGTGTATTTGTGTGTTTGTGTGTGTTTGTGTGTGTATGCATGTGTGTGCGTGCGCGAGTGCGTGTGCACGTGCGTGTGTGGAGCAGCTTGTGCGCAGCACAGCAGCGCCAAGGCCACGGGTAAACCCACCTGCCGGAAGACGCCCTTGGATATCACGAGATGATGAAGGGGTTAGCTGTGGCAATCCATGGGCAGGCCTGTCTTCAAATCAAGCCCCACCTAGCGCAGGCGGTCGCAGGTCACCTGGTGGATTGCATGCCATTCGCAGGGCGAGCATTATTCCATGCAAGGCCGCACAATATACTGGCATTGCTCATCAGTGGGACAGGGGACCGGGCAGGGTCGCGCTCAAGCTCGACACGCGGCTCTATGATGCGTCGGCCCTCCTGGCTGGGCCTCACCGAATAGCAGTCAGCTGGAAAGTTGTGCCGCGCCGCGCGCTCTTTCCAGAACCTAGGGGTTCCACGCGGCGGGCAAAGCTGCCAGCACAATGCCGACGGCAGGCTTCAGCGTACAACACGCGCAGCCGGCTTGCCTGGGGGTGATTGAGGGATCGAAGGGTGAGGAGGTGCGCATGGGTCAGAGCAGCACACCGATCAGAGAGCAGGCAGAAGCCACACGGCATGTATACCATGTGCAGCAAATCCCTGTTGATTCTAATAATGACAAAATTCCAGACACAACTAGCCATCATTTATGCACAAGGGATGCAGGAGTGTAGCGGGGGCGAACTAGGCGTTTAGCGCCGGTGCGTGCAGACAGCTGTGGCGCACACCCTCCTGAATTGCGCCCTGCTGGCGTGCCCCCTGGCGGCCATCGGCCCTCCTTGCCCGGCCATACCTTGGGGGTGCGAAGAGGAGGAGAACCTTGGACAGTGCCTTGGACCCTTGGCCAGCTCCCACCACCACCACCCCTAAAGCCCGCCAGCCGGCGACAGCTTGGCTTGATTGTGCTCACCACCTGCGAGGTATGGCAAGCCAGCAAACGGGGCGCCGCCGCGCAGCGCAGAACCCGAGCCCGCCGGCGTAGTCACACCCCAGTCTCACCTATGCAAAAGATCAAACCCTGATCTCTCCGCCAGCGCGGCGCCGCCCAAACCCTACGCTAGCCTGTCTCCTTTCGCCCGCGTTTCCAGGACATTGCGCCACGGGATCTCCCGCAGTCGCAGGTTTTTTTCCCCCGTGACGCAGGGCTAAGCCCGCTGCACAGCTGAACGAGTCAAGCGTGTGCAGGCATAGGCAGAGCGTGCCTGTACCGGCGGCCGCCTGGCGCCGTGGCGCGTCAGCGGCGCGCGGCGGAGCGCGCCTCGCTCCCACGAAGGGGACTGCCGATGTGAAGCGGCAGGAGATGCGGCATGAGCGCACCCAGAGGCCATACATCTCGCGGACTTGATGGCTAGGGCTGCGAGCGCGAGGGGAGCTCGTGACATGGCAAGAAAAACGCGAGCTGCCGTTAGGCGCAGGGCCTCAGAATGTCGTTGCGGAATGCATGAATGTACTCTGGAATGAACAAGTGAACGATCGAGGGCAAGAACGCCTCGCCAGGTGCAGCTGCAGGTGCACACTAAAAGTTGAAATGTTACCGTAATCTCACGGCGTTTCCCGAGGACACGTGTAAGGTTCACGTATGCTATATTATCGTCTTTGTAGTTGTGACTCGTTGCTCTCGCCCAACTGCACACGGGACAGGTGTGGTCGCTGCCCGGCTGCCGGGACACGGCCAGGGCTCAATATGCTGGAAAGGTGAGCCTCAGAGGCATCATAGGACCTGGGAGGTCACAGCAACGCCAGTAGCTGGTCGCCGCCCGCACCTCGGCGATGGCGCCAAAATGATTGACCTGGCAAGCCCACCCTACCGGAGCATTATCGGGCACTACTGCATGCGTGCGGAGTCCCGCATGCAGGTCGCTCTCTGGATGCAACCTCACACCCTCGATCATGCGTGCGCGCCATGTGCTGCGCCATAGATCGCCGAACAGACGGCTGCGGGTGCCGTCTCGACGCGCCGTGGAAGCAACCGACTCTAGATGCGACCTGGAGGCGTTTGACCGCGCCCAGGCGAACGCAAGCGCGGCCGTGGGGACGCCAAGCCCGCCACGAAAGGCCGCCGCAGCGCGCCTCTCCGGCAGCGACGCCAGCCCGCGGTGCGTACGCCATGCGTCTGCAGGTCGCATGCGTTCGCATGCACCACCTGCACGGGTGTCGGTATTCCAGCTGCCATGCGGGCGCATGCCGCGCATGCAGCACCTGCAATGGCGTGTGGCAGCTGCCATGCGGGCGCATGCAGCACCCGCACTGTCCGTCGTGTGCCAGCTGCCATGCGGGGCGCATCGCATCATGCAGCATTTGCACTGACGTATGCCAGCTGCCATGCAGGCGCTTGCAGCACCTGCACTCAGTACCCGCTGCTTGCTACATGTCCATGATGGGATCAGCTGACCCGCATGGGCCCTTGCCTCCCTTCCCCTCCTCGGCTCAAACCTGCTGCCATTCTCTCTCACTCGTACATGCAGCAAGCCGCGTGGTCACGCGCCGGGGACAACCGCACCCAGCTCGCCGGACGGCGGCAGCGGCGGTGGCGGCCGCAGCCCTGGCCTGCCCAGCCGCCGCTCCACCCGCTTCGGTGATGGGGGTGGCGGTGACGTCGCGCTGGACCCCCGTCACCTGGCCATGCAGCACTCCGCTGCCATGAGCCAGGCGCTGCCCCCGCTGCAGCTTGCGCGGCCAGTCGAGGGGGCTGCCGCCGGCGCGGCTGCAGGTGGGGCGGGCCACCCACTAGACGCACCGCTTCCCCCAGCAGAGCCACGGCTTGGAGCTCTCCCCTGCACAACCGAGTGGATGTGCGCTGCCACCGCCGCCGCCACCGCCACCACCGCCCTGGCAGCAGCGGCAGCGGCAGCAGCACCACCAGCAGCACCCTCAGCTGCTCCCTCGCGTCAGGGCAGCTTAGGGCTCCTGCCGCTCAGCAGAGATGCCAGCCTGCTGAGGTCCCTGCTGTTGCCGGAGCTTGGCAGCGGGGCCGCCGAGCTGCCCGGCCTGGACGGCATCCTCGAGGAGAGCGAGCTCATGGGCAACCTCACCGGGCCAGGAAACCGCCTCTGCGACGGCGCATCGCATGCGCCCTGCCCCACCCTGGCGCAGCTCTTCGATGAGCGCCTGCGTGCTGCCCCCAGCCGGCGGCGCACTGCGTGGTGGCGGCGGTGGCGGCGCCGGCAACGGCGCGGGGGCCGGCCACACCAGCAGCAGCGGCCACCAAGGCCATCCCCCTGTGCCCCTGCCTGCAGCTGCTCCCGCGGCCGCACACCCTCATGGTGTGGCCCTGCCGGGGGCGGCTGCGCTCGGCGCTTCGGTGCTGCCGCTGCGACCTGCTGATGTGGCGGACCTGTCCGCTGCCGACGCGGCGGCGATGCTGGTGGGGCTGCTGCGCGGCCGCTTCGACGTCGACGAAGTCAACGGCCTGCGCATCGTCTCCATGCGGCCGCCACCCGCTTCCATTCTGCACCTAGTTTCTCTCTATCAGAGCGGCGCCATCCTCCAACTGCCGGAGAGCCTGATCTTGACGTGGCTGGAGGGTTTGATGGCACCCGGCAGCGCGGCCGCGTGCGGTGTGCAGTGGCTCGGGCCGGATGCGCCGCTGCTGCTGCCTGCGCTCGAGCGCAAGGGGGGGCCCGTTCTGCTCCACAACGTGCACAAGGGCGGCAGGGCCACGCTGGCGGCGCTCATCATCGCCTTGGGCGCGCCGCCGCCCCCCCTTGCGGCCTGCGCCCACCCATGCCACCGAGCTGGCGGACCTGCTGGGGCGTGCGCGGCACCCTGGCGCTGGACTGCAGCACGTTGTGCTTGCGCGGCACGTGGACGGCTGCGACGCGCCCACAGCAGTGCTGACCCTGCCCACCGGCGTCCCCGTGGCGCCTGTGCCTGCTGCGGCGGAGCTTGCGGCGGCAGGGCTGCCCATTGTGCTGCTGGTGTCCCTCCCGACGGGCAAGCAAGCAGACCAGGCTGTGTCTGCGGCCCTCACCATGCTGGCGGTGCTGCTGCTGCCGCTGCTTGTGATGGTGGTCGAGACCCACGTCCCCACGCAGGCCCCCATGGCCGCGGCCGCAGCCAGCGCACCGGCAAGCGTGCTGCCAGTGGGTGTGATGGGGCAGCAGGAGCAGCAGCAGCAGAAGCAGAAGCAGCAGCAGGAGGAGGAGGAGGAGGAGGAGATGGGGGCGAAGGCAATGGTGGCGGACGCTGCGGTGGCGGGGGCGAACGCGGCGGCCGATGAGTGGCAGCTGAGGCTGGCGGGCGGCGTAGTGCTCTCCGTCCCTGCCGCGCTGTGCCGTGTTCTTGTGGCTTTGTTCAAGCCGGACGGCCCGGGCAGCATGCACGTGTCCAGGCTTGGGATGGAGTAGAGTGCAAGTCCACAGCATGAGGCAGCGCAGGAGGCGTATTCACTCATAACAATTCACAGCTCCTTGATTTACGGCTGTGTGGTCAGCTTGCCATTGCGCACATCTGATATTGGTACCGCGTGCCTTGGGTGCTACAACAGTTTTTTTGTTAAGTAATCTCATTGCCAAGCAGGTGTTGCTTCTGGTTGTGGGCCCCACGCAAAGCGCAATTGGTAAGGCCCAGCCATCGCATCGCCCCCCGCACCGCGCTGCAGGGAGCTGACAGCTCCTTGCAGCGCATGCCGGCGATTCACAGCCCCAAGTGCTGCCCTCCAGCGCCTTCAAAGAAGTTGGTGTCTAGATGATCAGCAGCACTGAGTCAGCTGCCGCTTGGGCTGGCAAATGCGAGGCGACTCTGCAGCTGCACATCAACAGTACAGGTGCATGCCAACCGACACTGATAGTTGCTCGGTGGCGCCCAGGGCTAAAACTTGCCAATTGGCGGCAGCGGTAGCCTTCCTGGAATGAATGGTAACATGTGAGGCTGGGGCTGCAACTAGAACCGTATAAACAACGTTGTTGCCAACAGCCAATAGCAGATGGTCACAGGCACGACTAAAGCGCACCGAGACGCAACTGAACCGCCCTCAACAGTCAGCGAGCGCCTTGCTGCATGCAACTTGCGCCGTTGTGCTGCTGTGGTGCAGTGGTGTACCCTGCGGCACCAATACTAGCCCCCTGGCGCAGGCCGCGCTCTCTCCTCAACCGTATGTATGCCTTGCCCAGGCAGATTGATTTGCGTTTTGCTTGGCCTGTCATCACGGCAATCAACTGGTGGGAGCCCTTTTGCAAGCCGACTTGGTGCGATCACATCGCCCTGTGCCTCCGTTTACCTTCCAATAGATTGCAAGGTAATGCAGGGGACCGCATGCAGTACGTGCACGCGTGCGACGAGCACAGTCAGCAGGCTGGAGCCGCGCCCCGATGGCAATGCTGCGGCCGCTTTGACTTGGATTGGTCGTGCAGCCATCATCCCTGTGTTTGCTAGCTTGAACTTCACACTTAATCTGACGAGACGAGGACAACTTTCTGAATGCGTTACAGATGCGACACATCCAGAAGCTGATTGTTGTGGCCTCCAGCCTTGACCCACAATCATGCAGCGTCAAGCAGCCTGGCAGGTGGAGGGGTACATGGATGAACAGTGAGAGGGGTGTAGTGGTAAAGAGATGTAGGTGAGACGTCGAAACTCCAAAAACATAACACACAAAGCAGCAGCGGCGGCAGCAGCGGCGGCAGCAGCGGCGGCAGCAGCGGCGGCAGCAGCGGCGGCAGCAGCGGCGGCAGCAGCGGCGGCAGCAGCGGCGGCAGCAGCGGCAGCAGCAGCAGCAGCAGCAGCAGCAGCAGCAGCGGCAAGAGCAGCAGTGCACAAGCATGCATCCAGCCTCCTAACTGTAAAAAAAACACCTGGGTGCTAGCCGGGCGAAAAAGGCCGAAGTGGCGCCATGCACCTGGCCTGGATGGCTCTGCACAGCTGGACGGCGCCGCCTGCCAGCCAATCAGAGAGCACAACCTTGAGCGTACGGTTGGCAACACTGGCGTGCCTGGTGGTCAATGGGTTGAGAGAAGGGTTGCATGGAGGGTGACATGGCCGCACACCAGCCAGAGAGTGCATTGACTCTGCAGGCTGCGAGGCCGCGCTGCTCTGAGCTCGACAGCAGGCACATGCCCGAGTGCCACTTGGCCAGGAACCCGGGCGGCTCTCAAGACAAGTCGTGGCCCTCCTCGCCCGCCCGCACCTCAAAGCAAGGAAAAAGGGATGTTGGAAGCCGTTCGTTGCGCCACGCGGGCGGCTCCTCGCGGGAAACGCCACCCGTCACCTGCCAGCTTAAAGCCCAGCCAAGTGTGCTGTAGGGTGGTCCATGCCTGCTAGGAGTGACAGGCGAACACAAGGAGGGCGCCCCCACGCAGCGCAGCACCCAAGCGCGCCAGCCCAATTACGTCCCATACGCATTCATGCAGGGAACCACACCCTGACCTCCCTCCGCCAGCGCGGCGCCGCCCAAACCCTTGGACCTGCTAGCCTCTATTTATTTCTACTTTCACCCGCGTTTCCAGGACTTTTGCGCCACGGCTTCTCCTGCAGACACAGGTGGTATTTTCCCCCGTGGCGCAGCGCTAAGCCCGCTGCACAGCCGACCAAGTCGAGCGTGTGCAGGCATAGGCAGAGCGTGCCTGTACCGGCGACCGCCTGGCGCCGTAGCGCGTCAGCGGCGCGCGGCGGAGCGCGCCTCGCTCCCACTAAGGGGACTGCCGATGTGAAGCGGCAGGAGATGCGGCATGAGCGCACCCAGAGGCCATACATCTCGCGGACTTGATGTCTAGGGCTGCGAGCGCGAGGGGAGCTCAGGACGTGGCAAGAAAAACGCGAGCTGCCGTTCGGCGCAGGGCCTCGGGCTGCCGTTCCGGAGTGAAGCTATGTATGTGTACTCTTGTAGCAAAGTATATGATGAGTGCTAGGAACGCCTCGCCAGGTGCAGCTGCAGGGTCACACTGACAGATGAAAGTCATTGTCCGTTTCTGTCCTCACTCACGGTGTTTCCGAGGAGGCGGACAGATCAAGAAATAAGAATGCTGTGTTAACGTCTTTGGAGAGTATATGCTAGTCGTTGTTCTCGCCAAACTGCACACGGGACAGTTGTGGTCGCTGCCGGGACTGCCCAGGGCTCAATATGCTGGAAAGGTGGGACGCAGAGGTATCATAGAATCTCGGTGGACGCAGCGGCGCCAGTGGCTGGTCGCCGACCTCACCTTGGCGATGGCGCCAAAGTGATTGACCCAATATGAGCACCCTGCACAGAGCATGTGTGGGCGCTACCGCTTGTGTATAGGGTCCAACATGTTGGATGCGCCCTCCATGCGGCCTCACCCCCTCGATCGTGCGCGCACCGTCCTGCACCGCAGATCCAGCTACGGACGGCAGCGGGTGCCGACTCGGCGCGCCGCGGATGCGGCCGACGCCAGCTGCGAGGATCTGGGGGCGTTGCAGGATTACACAGGGGCGGCCGTGGTGACGCCAAGCCTGCATTGCAAGGCCGCCGCAGCGCGCCTGTCCGGCGGCGACGCGAGCCCTCGGTGCGTACGCCATGCGTCTGCAGGTCGCATGCGGGTGCATGCAGCAGCCCAGTACTGGTGTATCCCTTCTGCAGTGCAGGCGCATGCAGCACCTGCACTGCCGTGTGCCAGCTGCCATGCGGGCACTGCACTCAACAATCACTGCCTGCCACATCGCCATGATGGGCTCAGCTGCCCCGCATGGGTCCTTGCCTCCCTGCCCCTGCTCGGCTCAAACCTGCCGCCATTCTTGCTCACTCGTACATGCAGCAAGCCGCGTGGCCGTCCGCCGGAAACCACCACACCCAGCTCGCCGGACCGCGGCAACGGCACTGGCGACCGCAGCCCCGGCCTGCCCAGCCGCGGCCCCACCCGCTTCGTTGATGGGGGCGGCAGCGACATCACTGCTCTGCCGGGCGCGACCGCGCCCGGCGCCGGCGCCGCGGTGCCGCCGCCGCGCCCTGCTGATGTGGCGCACCTGTCCGCTGCCGACGCGGCGGCGCTGCTAGTGGGGCTGCTGCGCGGCCGCTTCGACGGCGACGAAGTCAACGGCCTGCGCAGGGTGTTCATGCGTGCGCCGCCCACTTCAGTCGTGCACGTGGCCGCGCTGATCAAGAGCGGCGCCATCCCGCAGCTGTCAGGCAACCTCATCTCCACCTGGCTGGAGCGCTGGATGGAGCCCGGCAGCGCAGCTGCGTGCGGCGTGCAGTGGCTGGGGCCGGACGCGCCGCTGCTGCTGGCTGCGCTCGAGCGCGAGGGGAAGCCTGCCCTGCTGCAGAAGGTCCACAAAGGCGGCAAGGCCGTGCTGGCAGCTGCCAGCATTGCCACAGGCGCGCCACCTCCCCCCCTGCGGCCTGTGCCCGCCCATGTCGACGAGCTGGCGGACCTGCTGGCGCGCGCGCCGCACCCGGGCAGTGGACTGCAGCACGTTGTGCTCACGCGGAACATGGCCGGCTGCGACGCGCCCACAGCAGTGCTGACCCTGCCCACCGGCGTCCCCGTGGCGCCTGCGCCTGCCGCGGCGGAGCCCGCGGGGGCGGCGCTGCCCGTGGTGGTGCTGATGTCCATCTTGATGAGCAAGAAGGGCAAGCAGGCGGACCGGGCTGTGTCCGCAGCCCTCATCATGCTGACAGCACTGCTGCTGCCGCTGCTTGTTGCAGTGATTGATACGCATGTCCCCACAGAGGCCCCCATTGCCTCGGCTGCAGCCAGCGCACCGGCCAGCGCGCTGCCAGCAGGCGCAATGGAGCAGCAGCAGCAGCAGCAGCAGCAGCAGCAGCAGCAGCAGCAGCAGCAGCAGCAGCAGCAGCAGCAGGAGGCGGGCAAGGGCGCAGAGAAGGGCGAGGAGGGGGAGGAGGCCGAGGCGGGGGCGGAGGCAGTGGCAGCGGACGCTGCGGTGGCGGGGGCGAACGGGGCGGCCGATGAGTGGCAGCTGAGGCTGGCGGGCGGCGTAGTGCTCTCCGTCCCTGCCGCGCTGTGCCGTGTTCTTGTGGCTTTGTTCAAGCCGGACAGCCCGGCCAGCATGAGTATGGCCAAGATTTGGATGGGGTAGATGCAAGTTCACGGGCAGCGCTGCTGGCTTGCTCAGTCCCAGACACAGAGTCACTGCTCCTTGACTACCTATGGGGATGCATGTTCAGCTTGCTACTGCACATATCTGATCTAAGTGTCGCGTACTTTGGGTGCTACATTATTGGGTCCTACATCATCAATAAATTATGTACTCCCATTTCCAAGCGTATGTTACTTCCGTTTGTGGGTCCCAGGCAAAGCGCATCGATGACGGCAGTCGGTGACTTGGCTGCAGTATGCAGGCTGCATCCCAGGTTTAGGATCCGCAGCGTGAGACCCAGGGCGTAAGCGACGTTTACAGCAGAGAAGCCATCATAGACAAAACAGGCAAGAATGGCGGGTCCCAAAAGCAGTAGCACCAGCACCAAACAGTTCTATGTCCATGCAAAGCGCGTCCCACAACCCTTGCCGACGTGGGTATGCCCCCAGCCATCGCAGCGACCTTGCACCACGCACCCCGACGGACAGCTCCTCCCAACCTGCCGCATATGTTGGCGCTCCACAGAAGCAAGCAAGCGCAGGCGCCCTCAGCTGCTCTCAAGAACTCAGCGTCCAAATGATCAGCAGCACAGTCAGCTGCCGCTTGGGCTCGCAGCGCAAGTC
The DNA here is from genome assembly GCF_000611645.1 of Monoraphidium neglectum. Classification (NCBI taxonomy): domain Eukaryota; kingdom Viridiplantae; phylum Chlorophyta; class Chlorophyceae; order Sphaeropleales; family Selenastraceae; genus Monoraphidium; species Monoraphidium neglectum. The sequence continues at coordinate 11,350 of NW_014012865.1, forward strand.
CGAGGCGACTCAGCAGCTGCACAACAACAGCACAGGTGCGCGCCAACCGGCACTGAAGATTGCGCGGTGGCGTCCAGGGCCTGGACACAGCTAGAGGGACGATTGAACTGAACTTGGGCCCTAATAAGGCGGCTTGAGCAACAAGCCGTCACCAGCCCTCGCGCCGCCTGCTGCTTGCGATTGCAAGGCTTGGGCCTTGCCACGCGTGGCGCCCACCGTGTGCACCAGAGTGTGTTGCACATTGAACCCTGTGCTGGTTCTTGCTATTTGAAGGCCCCTCCTGTTATCCCTCTTAATGGCGTTTGCGTGCTGGAGGCGCCGTTTACAAAACACGCGGCTCAACAAGCTTCCAGGGAGCCTTGAGGCAGCGTGTCGCCGGGACCTTCAGGCTTGCCGCAGCCCTATGCACCATCGGGCGGCCTGGGGTATGCCGTGGAAGGGCGCACAGATGGGTGAGTTGAGCAAGGGGTGCAGGTGCGAGGAGACTGCATCAGCATTGTTGGTGCAAGCAAACCGCGCAATTGTTTTGTTGCGGGCACGGGCGCGGGCGCGGCCGCCGCTGCCAGTGCAGCAGGCGCCGCCGATAGGCGCAGCAGTGGAAGCAGCAGCCATCCACACAGACAGCTGATCTTTCGGCCTCACCTCAATAGGAAAGCTGCCATTGACTTGCAGCCAGCACATTAGTTGGCCCAGCACGGCTCAAGCTCGTTTGTGGACGTCGCTGCTAGGTCGGGAGTGATAACGGGCCCACTTGCGCGAATGGCAGCGCCGGCTAGCCTGTTGATAATTGGTGAGTTGCGAGCGGTTGTGCATCGAGGGGCACTCGGCATCACAGCGCGCTTGGAGCTTGGCGAGCCACAGCATCGTGCTGGCTCCGAGACCATGCCGTGGCAGGGGCGCAACACGTGGCTGGGTGCGACGCGCGGTTGGGTGCCTGGCAGCTGCCAAGGCGGGCCTTGGCCCCCCTTGCCAGGCCATACCTCGGGGGTGCAAAGCAGTAGCAGAACCTTGGACTGTGCCTCGGACTCTTTGACAGCTTCTACCCCACCACCACCACAGACAACGCCCGCCAGCTGGTGGCAGCTTGGCTTGATGGTGCTCGCCACCTGTGCGGTGTGGCGAGCCGCCAAAGGGGACGCCGCGGCGCAGCGCGGCACCCGAGCGCGCTGTCGCAGTCACACCCCGCACTCACCTGTTCAAAGGACCAAACCCTGACGTCGTTCTGCCAGGGCGGCGCTGCCCAAACCCTTGGACCTGCTGGCCTGTCTACTTTCGCCCGCGTTTCCAGGACATTGCGCCACGGCTTCACCCACGGTAGCAGGTTATATATTTCCCCCGTGACGCAGCGCTAAGCCCGCCGCACAGCCGAACGAGTCGAGCGTGTGCAGGCGTAGGCAGAGCGTGCCTGTACCAGCGGCCGCCTGGCGCCGTGGCGCGTCAGCGGCGCGCGGCGGAGCGCGCCTCGCTCCCACGAAGGGGACTGCCGATGTGAAGCGGCAGGAGATGCGGCATGAGCGCACCCAGAGGCCATACGTCTCGCGGACTTGATGGCTAGGGCTGCGAGCGCGAAGGGAGCTCATGACAGGGCAAGTGAAACGTGAGCTGCCGCTCGGCGCAGGGCATCGGGATTCAATTAAAGAGTCTATATTTGCACGGTGGAACAAACGCTAAAACGGTTGATGTCAAGAATGCCTTTCCAGGTGCAGTCGTACAGTACCGTTTTTCTTCGCGGCTATCCCCATTCAGGTACAGCATTCCCTCGAACTAATGCTGTATCACACTCGTCACATCTCACAAATTTGTTTGGCTGTGCATCGGCAAACCGAGCGCGAGATCAAACAGCAACGGTTGTGTTTGTGTCGGGCCTCGTCAGGCGCGTTGCTTTTGCTGCCGAAGTCGTGGAATATGAGAAAAAGATGGTTTTCAGCGGATTATCGGTTCATTGATTCAAGGCTCCCTGTTATGATACCTTATGTGCAGCACCGCCCTGGCCGCTGCACGTGCAGTGCCACTATTGACATGACCGCTGCCGCCGCTGCTTCTCTGGCTGCCGCTGCCATTTTTGGGCCCAATGTAGGCCACTTGCTTCTGATGAGCCTGAATTTGGGCCTACCCGACCACAGCCTTAGCTGCCTGGAGCAACTGGGCCTGTCCCGCTCTTGCGCCGCCTGCCGCTAGCGGCAGGCGCTTGCAACCGCAAGGCGCGCGCCTTGCCGCGCGCGGCGTCTGCTGTTTGCACCAGAGAGCTGTCCCAGCGGCGAGGAGCCAGATGGTGCGTGCATGCACACGGGAGGACCGACCATACCAGGCATATCTCCCGTCAAGTGTCATCAGTCAGTATCACAAAACTGCGCCGTGGTGGATGCACCTTGCCTCCTCCCAAACTTCAAGATGCGGCAGCGCGTCACAGCAAGTGACCGTCCCGCAATATGTCGTGGCCCGCACAAGCCCCTGGCCCGAAACTGGCAGGGCATTTCATGCGCAGCGTCAGTGTTAGGGGAACCGCATGCTGTTGCGCTGCATATGTCCTGCACGTTTGAGCCCGCGCTGGAATTTGACTTACTGAGCCCTCTCTTTTAGTCCATGTGGTCAAGGGTCGGCCCTTTCGCTGCTTGGCCGCCTGCCTACGTACGGTAGTATGGCAGCCACTATAATGCAGTTTGCAATTCGTGCATCCACTGTTGCCAGGCTCCAGGTGCGATTGACTTTCGTGTAGACATGTGTGTGAAAAATCACCCATTGACAAGTACCCCGCTCTGGACACTGCTTTCGCTCGTGGCGATGATGAGGCTTTGGGGCAATATGTGCAAGGACTGTACGGTATGGTCCCAGCGGCCAGTTGCGGCTGATATGGCAGCCTAGGGCCAGCCAACATCCTAACTGGTATTGTTTTGTGTTCGCGTCTCCAGCATGGGCGCGCCTGGCGTGTGTCAAGGTGGTTGCTGCGGTGGTTGTGAAATGGCAGTTATGATCTTGAGTTTGTCCACCAGAGATGTTGATGTTTTCTTCAGACGTACGTGATCATGTGATAAGTTACCGTACCGGTACAAGTCACTGTTCCAGCTTTCGTGATCTAACAATGCATCTCCCGCCTAGCTCTGGGCTTCAAGCACAAGTGTAGCTCTAGCATCAGAAAGCCGCTAGAAGTAAAGCTTTGTCATGGCCAGCGTTAATGGGCCAGCGCGACGCGGCCGGCATCCACCTGTGCGCCAACTGGACAAGCAGCACGCCGATCCGGCCATGCCAGCAGAGAGGATGGATGTCGAATCCGTCACGTCGGCAATCCACTCGCGCATTGAGGTGCGCTGCAGCAGCTGGGTATGATATGCAGAGGCCCCTGCGGTGCGCCAAAACCGCAGCTGTGCTGCGCAAAGCGCGGGCGACCCGCCCCAGCTGCAATCCAGCTGCCATCGCGCACGCAAGGAGCCCATGCATGCCCCCATGCCAGCTTTGCATGCACACACAAAATCAAATTTGAAATTCGCCCCCACGCAGGCGCTGCGCAGCCTGAAGGCCACCCTGGTTAAGCAGGCCGCCGACGCAGTGAAGAGCTGCTGCCCCCCGCCAGACGCGGCGCCCACGCGCCGCGGCGACCAGGACGCGCGCCAGCAGCAGCGGCGCGCGCGGCCGCGGGGCGCAAGCGACGAGCGCGCCGACCCGTCGCACACGCCGGATGGGGCTGGAGCCGGCAGGGGCGCGGGCGCACAGCTGCCAGTTGAGGGGTTCGGCAAGGTATGGGAGGTGCTAAGCAAGCCAGTGCGATGCGGAGATGGCGACGCTGCAGAGCCCGCGGGCCCCGCGCCGCGCGCCTCGCTGCTGGACGCCGCCGCGCTCGAGGCGTACAAGCAGCACGCGGCGGCGCACGCGGCGCTGCTGCCGCCGGCGGCGGCGCGGCACGCGGAGGAGCTGCCCACCCTCGTGGCTCGCGCACTGCCGGCCGGCTGGGGGATGTTTGGGCGCGGCCTGGACGAGAGCCTTGACGCTGCGTCCGCCGCCGCGGCCGAGCCGCTCCCATCCCCTCAGGCTGGCGCCGAGCACCACGCCGCGCCGCCGCGCGCTCTGCTGCGGTCGCAGCACGAGCGCCTGCACTTGCTGCTCGCCGGCGCGCTGCCCGCCTGCCGCGCCGCCGCCGCCGCTGCCGGCGACGGCGAGGGCGTCGCCGCTGGCGAGGGCGCGGGCGCTGCGCCGTCGTTGGTTTTGTTACCCCTAGCGGAAGAGGAGGAGGCAGATGCAGATCCGCCAGACGTAGACCTGCCCAGTTACCTCTCCCGCTTGACGTTGCACCACCCGGGGCCCCGGCCCAAGCCGGCGCCCGCGCTCGTCAGCAGCAAAGCTGAAATCCGAGGCGGCGGCGGTGCAGCACCTGCGACGTTGAGGGGGCAGCCCTCGCGGCTGGACGGCCGGGGCGCAGCCGCATCAGACACAAGGGAGCTGCTGGCGGCCGACGGCTTTGGTGCTGCCCAGGGGCCGGCTGCGGCCGGCATCGGCGCGGCAGCCGGCGGCCCCATGGCCGCGCCAGGGGCCGCCTCGGTGGACCCGGCGGGCGCGGCCCCGCCGATGCAGCATGCCGACCCCTGGAGGGCCGTTGGCGCCGCGGGCGGCGCTGCCGGCAGCGCCGCTGCGGCGGCGGCAGAGTGCTTGGAGGCGTTGCTTGGGCTAGGCGGCGCGGATGAGGGCGGCGGCTGTTCCTTGGAAATCGAAGACGATGAGGGGGCCTTGCGAGGCGCTGATGTCATGTCCCAGGGCGCTGATGTCAGCCCACCGCAGCAGCAGCAGCAGCAGCAGCGGCAGCAGCAGCAGCGGCAGCAGCAGCAGCAGCAGCAGCAGCGTGCGTCGCATGGGGAACGTGAGGCAGTTGCGCCCAGCCCTGCCGTCGGCGGCAGCGCCGACGACATAGCAACAGAAGCGGATCGTGGAGAGGGTGTCTCACCACGAGTTGGCGCCGAGGCCGCCGCGGCTGGCGGGGACGCATACGCTCTGCTTGCTGCCACTGGTCGCTACGACGCCCCCATGCCAATGCTAGCTGCCGAGCCGCCGGCAACAAACAGTAGCGTTGCGGCCGCCGACGCCGGTGGCGTGCCGGAGGCGCCGGAGGCCGCAGGTGCCGCTGACGGCGGCACTGGCAGCACTGCGGCGGCTGGCGAAGCAGGGGCCACCGCGGCCGCTGCGGCGGGAGGCGGGCAGCTGGGCAGCCCTTGTCGCGTCGGTGCCACAGATGTCCCAACTACACACGCAGATCAGATCATGGACTGGGATGCACCAGAAGAGATTGAGCTGGAGGAGGTGAAATCGCCAGAGGCGCCTGTGCCCCCCAGCCCTGTTGCCCCAAATACAGCGGCCGCCGACCGCCCAGCCACGCCCATAGGTGGCGCAGCACCCGGGCCGGCCGCCGCGCAGCAGCGCGCGGCGGCCGCAGCAGCAGCCGACAAGGACAGCGCCGCCGCACCCGCGCCGGCCTCGGCGCCGGCGCTGGCGCCGGCGCCGGCGCGGCCGCAGCTGCTGGCGCGGCGGGGGTATCGGTACAGAGCGCTGGCCGAGGCGACCGGGTCGGCCGTACAGATGCCAGATGTGAGGGCAGACGAACAAGCAGCGGAAGGCCGGGCCTTGGCTGACCCCAATCAAATCGATGAAATCGAAGAAGGCGGTGCCGGGGGAGGCGCCCACGAAGGCGCGGCGCAGTGGCCGCAGCCGGTCGCGGTTTTCGGCGGCGGCGCGCGGCCGGGCGCGGCGGTGCCCCTGCTCGGGCGGCGGCGGGTGGCGCCGCTGGCGCTGGCGCCCGCCGGGGCTGGGCCGGGGGGCGGCGGAGCGACATCGAAATTTGGGCCAGCACAGCGGCAGAAGGGGGCTGCGCAGCGAACGGCAGACGGAGGGGTGGCGGACCTTGAAGATGAGGACCAGATCAGCGGCGGATCGGAAGACGAGCGGTCGGCACCTGGAGGGGATGGGACCGCGGGCTGCGCGGGCTCGCTGCCTGTGCTCGCGCGGCCGGTGCTTGGGTGAGCGCCTGCCAGGGCGACGGCGTGGCCTCCAGGGCAGGGCGCATCACCAGGAACAGGTGGTATGCAAAGCGCTTGAACTTGCATGCCTTTTTATATCATCTCGACTCCTCAAGCTAAACCGGCTGGTCAGCACGCTGCACACATCCTCGTTTTGACGCGCGCGCAGGCGCCGCCTGCTCAGGGACAAGCCGACAGCGCCGCCGCCGCACCTGCCAGACCCCGTTGTCGCCGCCGCCGCCGCCACCCAAGATGGCGCCGCCGCAATCCCAGACAGCGGCGCGAGTGCTCGTCCAGCTGGCGGCGTCTGCGACGGCCCTGGCGACGACGCGGCGGTCTCATGCGGCGGCGGCAGCTGCGGGGTCAGCGATGACGACGACGACTTTGAGGCGATGAGGCCCAGCCGGCGGCGGGGGCACTTACAGGCTCGCTGCATGTCGGCTGTCGGTGCGCCGGTTAGCACCACCGCCAGGGGTTCCCTCCCGGCAGACGAGGAGGCGCGCCCGCTGATCACCCCAGACTTCTCATCGGCCGCGGTCGGGCGCCTGCAGCACGCGTGGCGCCTGGCCGCCGCGTCCAGGCCGGCCTGGAAGCCCGTGGCGCGGGCGGAGGTGCTGCTCGTACCGCAGCACCAGGCGCCGCAGCGGCTGCCCCCCCAGGTGCGCGCGCCGCGTTCGGCTCACAGCTAAATACCCCTGCACTGCATTCAGACCTCTGGGCGTGTGCGCTCGCTTCCGGCTCCCGTTGAATGCTAGAATGCACAAGCACACACAGACACACACACGCACGCACCTGCACGCACGCACGTACGCGCGCGCACACACACACACACACACACACACACACACACACACACACACACACACACACACACACACACACACACACACACACACACACACC
>NW_014012865.1:18736-21224 GCF_000611645.1 Monoraphidium neglectum
CACACACACACACACACACACACACACACACACACACACACACACACACACACACACACACCTGTGCTGCGTGCCCAAGCCCTGCTCAGCCTTGGGGTCGTTCCGCGTGCTGCCGACACCAGGACAGCAGCTGAGATTCCCATTTCAGTGCCATCTCATAAAAGCCCCCACCCAGCTTAGTCCTTCAAGGGCCGCCCTCTGACCCCTCCCCCTTGCCCGATTCCTTGCAGCTGTTCGCATCCGGCTCAGCTGCGGCCAGGTTCGCGAAGCAGCTTCTCACCAGGGATCCGGCGGCAGATGGCCCAGCAGATGACGTCATCGCTCGCCTGCAGAGGCAGCACGACGAGGCGGTGGGCACGGGGCTGCACACAGCAGCGGCGGCGGCTGGAGCTGCGGCGGCGACCACCCCTGCTGGCATTGGGGGCGGCTGGCAGCAGCAGCCGTCGCTGGCGCCGCAGCCACAGTGGCAGCCACTACCATGGCAGCCGGGCGGCGGAGGGGTCGACGGTCAACGGTGGCCGGGGCCGCCGCAGGCGGCGTCAGCAGCGGGTGCGGGGGCGGCGGCGGCCTCGGACGCGTGCTGCGATGACGAAATGCCTGATGATCTGGACTGGGATGATCTGGAGCGGCTGGAGCAGGAGTATGAATCCAGCAAGCAGCAGCAGCAGCAGCAGCAGCAGCAGCAGCCGCAGCCGCAGCAGCAGCAGCAGCAGCAGCGGCCAGGGGTGCCTTATCTCGATCAGCAGCACCGGCAGGCCCCGCCGCAGCCGATGTCGGCAGCTGACTTGCTCAGGGCCGCAAGCGGCGGCGGCGGCGGCGGCGGCGGCAGGGTCGGCGGACTGGCTGGTTTTAGCTGCACGGGCATCGCTGGCGCACCATGGGCAGGCGAGGCGCCAGCGCCAGCAATGTGGGCGCATGCGGCGGGTCCCGGCCCCGCCGGGCATCCACGGCCGGGGCCGCCGCCGCCGCCGCTGCATCAGCATCAGCATCAGCAGCAGCAGCCTGGAGTGCGCGGACACCCAGAAGCTGCCTGGTTGCACCAGCCAGCCCCTGGCGAAAAAGGCACGCACATCCTGACGCCGGGTGACATCATTATGACGCGCAGCGACGGCCAGCCGCCAGGCCAACGCGGCGGGGATGGCGGCGGATGGGACGTCTACTCGCAGCTGCTGGGTGGGTCGCCTCCCGTTTGGCTGTGGGTGCCTGCGGGGATCACCCCGTCGGGCTGCTAGGGTCTATGGATCAAGTCATGAGGCGGCTGACTGTCTGTGGCTGCCATGCAATATGGTGCAACGCGCTGCGTGCCTCGTGGGAAGTCCGTGCGGCGCGCCCCCTGGGTGCCTTTGAATCGCGGTCACGCAACGTCGCCACAAAGCCCACCCTCAAAAGCCTTGATGGCGCCAGAAGCACGACTGTGGGACGCTCGTGGGACACTGTGACAATCCTGATTCTGATGGTCTTGGCCGCAAACCCCCCTGCCCGCCACATCTGTGCTTGCATTGCGCAGGTACTGGCGACGATCAGTTGCCCGCCGATGCCGAACCCCCGCCGTCACCGCCGCCCGTCTTGGCGCAACCGCGCGGCGGCGGAGCCAGCCGAAAGGGCGAGGCGTCTGCTGATGGGGCGGATGACGCAATGGATTGGGAGGGAGGATGGGACGGCGGGGCTCGGGACGACCAGTGTGATCTGGGAGCAGACGAGCCGCCCTGGGCGGCGGCGTCGACGGCAAAGTGCTGTGAGAGCGCTCTTGCCAGCAACAGCGGCCGGACGTCAGCGGCCGGCGCCGGCGCGCCGCGCGGCGCGTGCGAGCGGGGGCCGCGGGCGGCGGAGGCAGGAGCGGATGCGGCGGCCGCGGAGGCGGCCGCGCTTTCTCTGCTGGACGAGCTCGAGAGGTGGGGGCGCTGCGGCGGCGGCGGCGTTCGCGGCGGCGGCGGTGGCAACATGAACGTTGCCGCGGGCGCGCGCGCCGCGGCGGCTGCCTGCGGCGGCGGCGCCGGTGCCGCTGTCAACGATGGTGGTGGTGGCGTTTTTGTGTTGGATCAGGTGTGGGGAGGCCTGCCGGGGTTGGTAGTGGTGGAGGAGGAGGAAGAGGAGGAGCAGGGTGGTGGCGGCAGCTTCCAGGACGGGCACGAGGAGGAGGAGGAGGAGGAGGAGGAGGGGCAGCAGGAGGAGGAGGGGAACTACGGTGGTGGAGAGGAGGGTGTGAGGGAGTTCAGGTTGCAGCCAAAGCAGGGGCAGCAGGCGAGCGACGGGGAGGGCGACGGCCGGGCGCCCGCGGCAGCATTGGACATCATGGACAGCGACGGCCCGAGCGGCGCCGCGCGCGCGGCAGCAAAGCGCGCCGCGCCACCGCCGGCCCCCGGCGCGTCCCCGGGCGTGTCCCCGCCACCCAAGCACGCGCGGCGGCCCGAGGAGACCCCCAGCGACGGGGGCGGCGGGCAGCCGCCGCCATTTCCACCGTCGCGGCTGCCTGGCGGCGGGGGTGCGG
>NW_014012864.1:0-7500 GCF_000611645.1 Monoraphidium neglectum
GGGGTATCAGGAAGGGCCTGCCGAGCTCTCTGGCTGCTGTAGCGAGGCCGGCATCGCCAAGCACCGCATGTATGGCGCAGTCAAGTGAGGAGAGAGCTGCTGGACAATGTTGCACGCACTGCTTCTGGGCATATGAGTGAAATTGAGGAATGCGCGGGCTTTTCCGCCACTGAAACGTATGCGTGCTGCACCGCACCGCGACTGTAGAGACAATACGGGTAGATTCTGTATTGATCGCTTTGCAGTTTCGCCGTCGTGATCCAGATCTGGCTCCAACAGCGTTGCGAGCTGGATCAACTAACGCGAAACAATCGACGGCAAAACTCACCTTCAGCAACATTGTAAGCGCACGGCGGCCAGCGGAGCATCCACCTCGAGTTGGAAGCAGCGACAGCAAGCGCAGCGGGCAGAGAGGGGCGCTCGGCAAAGCGTAGCAAGCAGCGATCTGCGCCATGGCGGCAGACACGGAGCCGCCCTCCAAGAAGGTCAAGTTCAGCCCAAAGGTGCAGGTGCAGGAGCTCTATAAGTGCACCGCCAATGACGCCTTCACATGGTGGGCGGATGCACTTGCCCAATGCGGCCTGCGGACCAGGGGTGCACCGCCCTCCCCATCCCACCAAAACCCGGCAGCCCACTGCTCTCGGCTGATCAAGGCGCCACTAAGCGCTCTGGCAGGTAACGCTGATTTGCAACCAGCAGCCGCGGGGCCACATCAGGTAGCGGCGGCATGCACGAGCGGCGGCCTGCCCCACTCCTCCATCCCGCCTGCCGCCCCCACGCAAAGCGTCACCGGAAGCGCGGTGCCCCGCGAAACCCGTTCCCCCCTCACACACGCACCCAAAACACCAGGCACTTGATCGACGCCTCGAAGCTGGACCAGGAGCTGTCGTCTGGCGGCCACATGTTCAAATGCGAGTACTACAACCAGCCCTTTGGGGAGAACGAGGAGATCACCGGATACAAGGGGCTGGCTGTGGACGTGTGGGTCGACGGCGGCAGCTTCCACACATGGTGAGGGCCCCTGCGCGCATGCGGCGCGCACGCCGCGCCGCGCCGCGCGGCTGAAGTTAAAGGCGCGGCCCCTGTGCGCGCAGCAGCGGCGCCAGGCAGAAATGGGCGATGCTCGGCGCCATTCCTGTCCGGCGGACTGACGTCCCCCTTCAAGAGTGATGTATGAAATATTGTCAAGGCCGTTTACACTCTCTGTTCTGCATGTTCCACCAGGGTGGACATCCGTTATGAGGCCAAACGCCCCAAGGCCACAGACATTCACGCAGCCCTGGCCGAATGGTTCCCCGCCGGCTACAGCCGCACCCGCCCTGAGTTCGAAAAGGCGATCGCCGCGGCCGCCACCAGCGCCGGCGAGGAAGCTGCGGGGAAGCTGCCGTGGGGCGAGCTGGGGCGGCGGGTGGCAGACATGAAGCTGGAGGTGGAGGGGGAGCCGAGGCTGGAGTTGCGGCATGTGAAGCTGGCTGAGGCGCCGCAGTGGGCCAAGGTGAGTGGGCTGGGTGCGGGTCGCAGTCATCTCAACTGTGGTTTGTGTGAGGGCAAGGGATGGTCTTTTGGAGGCGCGGCTGTGCTTTCGTGCTTGCGCGCATGCGTGTAAGTGCAAGCGTGCCTGTGCGTGCGTGCCTGCTGCAATCACGCGTTTGGATGCGCTGCTGCGACGTGCTGCCCTGCCCCCCCAACCGCCGAGCCCGCCTGGCGACCCGGCCCTGCCCCTGCCGACGCCGCCGCCGCGCGCACCGCCGCAGGACCTGCATGGCCGCCTGGAGCCGCTGCTGATATTCACAGTGGACGGGGCCAGCTTCATAGACCCGGAGGACGCGCGTTGGGAGCTCGTGGCTGCCGTGATGGACGATGGTGGGTGATCTGATCTGTTATGATCTGACTTGATCGTGGGCGCACGCCGCAGGGGTCGGCGTGCCGTAGAGCGGGGGCGGCGAGGCGAGCTGGTGTTGCTGGAGCAGCCAGGGGCGCGGCTGCGGCCGCGAGCAGATGCGCTGCCGCGGAGTGCATCGCACAGGCCGTTGTTGCTAAACCTGGGCCTGCTGCCCGCTCCCTGCATCTGCCGCTTGGCGAAAATGCCCAGCCCTCTCGCCCCTCGCGGGGCCAACCGACCGCGCCCCGGCAGGTTCCAGGCAGCTTCTGGTCGGCTTCATGACGGTTTACAACTTCTACGCGTGGCCGACCACGTCGCGGCCCCGCGTTGCGCAGGTGCGGCGCCCGGGCCACGCATCGCCCGCTGCGTGCTTAATTCCAATAACACCCCTTGCTTCCTGCGAGCCGGTTGGCATTTCCAACCGTCAAGTGGGAGCCGATCGTAGTCTTGTCCAGCACGGAACACAGCCATCCACCTGAGGCATCAATTCAGCCGTCCGTCCGCCCGGGATGAGAGATCTAGGGTGCAGGGTCCAAGGGTTTCGTCCCGGAGATCACACAACCTGTCTGGGACAGGCGGGTTGTCAGTTGCATCCTCATTCTGACCTCGACACCTCAACACCGCGACCCCCCACCCCGCCTCCTGGCCCCACACCACACACATGCACACAAGCACGCAAGCACGAATGCACGCGCGCGCACACACACACACACACACACACACACACACACACACACACACACACACACACACGCATACACGTGCCCGCGCCCTCGCGCGCAGGTGCTGGTGCTGCCGCCCTACCAGGGTGTCGGCGTGGGCAAGGCGCTAGTCAAGGCCGCGTACGCCCTGGCTGCAGAGAGGGGCGCCAGCGACCTCGTGGTGAGCTGCTGCCCGGCAGTTAATTGTGTATATGTGTGTGTTTCGTGTGTTTTTAGGGCCGGCGCCCCCCTCCTCAGACATTGCAAGCGCGCCTGCTCTTGCTTGGGCATCAACGTCGCGCTCAGCTGGGCGCCGCCCGCGCCCTCGCGACGGATGGACGAAAAAGCAGCCACCCGGGCAAGGCCGCTGCCCCGCGGGGCGCGCCGGCGCCGGTGCCGCGCTGCCGCAGCCGCGCCAGCGTCGGCGCCGGCGGCGGAGCGCGCGGCAGGCTGCAGGGGCGGCTGCAGGGGCGAGGCCTGGGAGCCCTCGCGTCCCGCCGACACCACGCAGGGACCCGCAGCGCGGTGCCTGCACGCAGTCACAGGCACAGATGTCGGCGACCCCTCAACATCGCCTTCTCCCACCGCACCGCTGCCCTCCACTTGGCCCCCGATGATGTCACCGCTCACCCGCCGCCCCGCTCCCGCGCCGGCGCGGCCCTGCGGGAACCACCCAGTTTGAGGACCCCTCCCCCGAGCTGCAGCGGACGCGGGAGAAGCTGGAGGTGGAGATGCTGCTGAGTCAGGTGGCTGGCCACGCGGGGGGCGTGGGGTTGTGCGGAGAGGGGGGTGCCTGGCCCCTTGAATCGTACGACCTTGCAGCTGTGTGGCCCGCTTGAAGCCCAAACGGGGGTCCCCACATACGGCAGCCCATAGAAATAGAGACGGCCGCCACAGCGCAGCCCGCACAGCCTAGCGGAGGCCGACGGCGGCAAGCGATCGCATGCTTTCTGTGCAAACTCGTGTGGATTTGGGGGTTGGGGCGGGCACGCGGCGGCCCCAGCATTGACAGCCGGGGTGTAGTGCAGCGTCCTGGCGTCACTTAACGCCCCGCATCGCTGCGTGCGACCCATCCCCTGCCCCCCGCAGGACTGGGTGGTGTCCGCGATACAAACCGCGGTCGACGCGGCCGCGGCCGCGGCGTCAGCCGCAGACCACCCCAGCGGCGGCGCCGACGCAGCGGCAGCGGGCGCGCCCGCGCCCGACGCGGCGGCCGGCCCCAACCCCCTGGCCTTGCCGGCGGAGCTCGGGGCGCGCATTACCAGCGAGTTGAAGATCCACCACCACCACCTGGGCAGCTGCTGGGAAGCCGCCGTGTACGCGCACCCGGCGCTGAGGGGGCGGCCCGAGGCGGCCGCCGCGCTGCAGGGGTTGGTGCGGCGTCGGCTGCAGGAAGCACACGCGCAGACGGTGGACGACAAAACCGCTGGCAAGAAGATAGTAGAGGTGAGCGCGCGCGCACATGCGCACGTGTGTGGGGGGTGGGGCGCCTGCACGCTTGTATGCTTCGTGTGAAGATATGTGTAAACGAGCACATGACGTCATCCTCGCGCAGACGCGAGCGGATGCAAAGCGGATTCGCATGTGTACCTGCATCCCCCTTCGTGTGGTTTCGTGTGCGCAATGGCATTGAAACTTTGCCAAAGAGCAAGGACAGAGAGCGTTGTGCGCGCGGCTAGGGTTGGATTCGCACGCGCGTCGACGCTCCCGCGCGCTCGCCCGGACGGCCGACGCCGACTCTGAGCCGCGCCCCTGCATGCGCCTTGCCTGCCGAGGGACGCGCCTCGCAGCGCCCCCGAGCCGCCGGCGGTCCCAAATACCGCCCCGGCGTCCTCGGCCGCCCTTGTTTCTTGTGCTGCAGGTGGCCAATAAGAACAGGGAGGACGATCTGGATTTCTTCATGTGGCGCCCGCGCGGCGGCAAGCGCGGGGGCGACCAAGAGCCCGAGGCGCCGGCCACCCCCGCGGGCGGCGGCGGCGACGCGGCGGACGGCGCCGCGGGGCCGTCAGGGGAGGGCGTCGTAAACGTGGGGCGGCACAGCATCACGCAGGTCGGTGGTGGGCCGGGTTGATATGCCATCGTCTGCTGGGCGGCAGTTCGCGCCAGCAGGCTGCGGCGGGGGTTTGCACCCAGAGCATGCGCGGCGCCGGCAAGCCGCGGCGGATGCCGCCCCTCCCGCCGCTTTTGTGCGCGTAGACACGAATCAATGATCAGGCACATATTCTAAACTACATATATTGACAGTGGTTGCCTCATTGTGCATGCTGATTTATCACTGCTGCCCTCCGATCTCCGCGCGCCAGGTCAGCGCGGAGGAGTGGGAGGAGAAGCTGCAGGGCCTGCTGGCCGAGCGCCTGGCGCAGCTGGAGGAGCTGCGGCGGCGGCTGGCTGGAGAGCCGGGGGCGGACGAGGGGGGCGGGGGCGGCGGGGATTCAGGAGAGGGATCAGAGGAGGGGGAGGAGGAGGACGAGGGTTCAGAGTGATGGGTGCGACATGTATTCTGAGGTGCTAGCACTGTGCTGCCGCAAGGGCTCTGCTTCGCAACTTGAGTTTGTACTGGATGTGTGCGTCGACCTGGGATCATGTTATGTATGGTGATCGCATGTTATTGCACTTGGACTCTGGGGCGAGGGCGACAGGGACGGTGCAGGGGCTTGCCGGGCTGGGCATCAGTGCTATCAGCGGCGGCGATGTCATCAGGACAAGGTTGCTGCGGGGGTTGGCACGTGCCGCGATGGGCGCGAAAATCATCACGACACTTCTTCATCGCACAAAGTCTTGCTGGTATGCTGCGAGTTTACGCTTCCTTCATCTGCTGTAGTGCACACTAGACCAGCGTGGGCCAGTGCTGAAGTTCTTCCATCACTCGTGATTCCAGCGGGTGACGAGCGACAGTTGATGCTCTTCTCAAATATACTTCCAGCGTCACCGGCCTGCTCTGCCTCCTGTACGATGTACTGACGTCTCGTAACTCGAGTGACTCTGGCGGTGCATCCGAATGTGCAGCCCCTCAGTACACGCAATCCACATCGCAACCATCAATTCATTGTCAGGAATTAGAATAACAACGCCGAATCAGCCGTCACTTCAACCAGTCCTGCGCCATGGGCACTACTCGCCGCGCCGCACTGCCCCTCGCCACTGCTCTGCTGCTGGCGGTGCTGGCGGCCTGCTCCACCCCCATCACAGTCGCACAGCCTGCAGCAGTCTGCAGTAGCCCACTGGGAACATTCCCCTACAGGCTGGGCGACGGTGCGGCATGGGGACGCGCGCGGGGCGCCCTGGCGTGCGCGGCGACGGGGCAACAAGAGCAGCACTGCCAGCGGGGACAGCAGGCACTGCCATGGGGACCACGGTTGCGCTCACCCGCCGCGCGGCCCCACTTTCACTGTCGCGGCCGCAGGCCCCTCCAACCACGCCAAGCGCCTCAACAGCAAGAAGTGGCAGGACAACAACAGCGTCGACTTCCTGGCGCCGCCGGGCACGCCGGTGTATGCGTTGGTGGATGGCACAGTCTGCGACCCCGCGAAGGACTCTAAATGCGTGTGAGCAGGGGGCAAACATCACGTGCCCAAAAGGAGGGGTGCTGTCTAGGGGCGCCTCACTGGGCCCAGCCCCAGGGGTGAGAGGTCGTGCGTGCCCGGCGGCGCGCACGGCGGCGCGCCCGCGTCGTCGTGTCGACCCAGGCGCTTCCTGGCGGCTTGTATCGCTTCGGCTGCGCGCGCCGGCCCCGCGTTGTTTCCTCAAGCCTTCAGCCGCCCTGACCTGCAAACCCTCCCCCTGCCGCCTGCCATCCATTGTTTTTCGTTCGCTCGTGCAGGATAGGCAAGACCCCGCAGGAGCTGAAGGACAAGTTCTCCCTCAACAGCTTCTACCTGAACGGCGCGGACGGCAAGCAGTACTACTACACCCACCTCCAGTCAATCGCGGTCAAAGCCGGTCAAAAGGTCAAGCGCGGCGAGCTCGTCGCATACGTGGGCGCCTACAACGGCAAGAACGCCCACCTGCACTTTTCGGTCGACAGCGGGAACGTGTGCTCTGTGCTGACAGCGTGCGTCCCAGCGGACAGCCGCAGGTGTGTGTGAGCGCGGCCCAGCGGCCGGTGCTGGTGCTATGCACGGACGGCGGTTCCCCTGTGGGGCCCAAAACGGTCTGTTTTCTTACGGGGCCTTGACAAACTATCTGTATCAGTGGACATCGTGGGGTCTTGGCTGTCAGACTTTGGGTGCATTTGTAGGTGTCGTCGCTGTGTCGGCTGTTGATCTTCTCGAATCACGTACTGGAGCACTGGACCACTTGTAAACTGTCACTTGATCTACAATGCATGCAACTGGCAGGATTAACTCATATGCAATAGAAGTATACCTCCACTACCTTGGAGTCGTAGTCGGCCGTCACCGTCTCACAGGCGTGAAGTGGCAGGTGTGCGGCAAGCGAGTGGGGTATCCCTGCCCACACCCCTTCCACCAGGACTCGTACCGCAAATCACCTGAGCGTGACGGCGAGTCGATCATGCAAAATAGTAACGCTGTGTTTGCGGCAAGGGGCTGCAGGCCGCACATTGATTCACGCCAGTGCGCAAGGGTGTGTGCCGCTTGGATGCACCAACACCCAGGTGCCGACAACGCCCAGCAACTGCATACCGGTGTACCAGAAGGGACATCCACCGCTAAATGCTCAATCAGCCGTGTGTTTTGCACTGAGCCGTAATGCTTGGCGCCTTCGTTGGACCTTCGAACTTGATATCTGTCCGAAGACGGAGTATCACGGTAGTTCTCTTCATCCGCACTGGCGAAGGACGACTCGTGAACTATAATCCAACTTTTGTCAAGGCGCGCAAGGGCTTCCACAGCCATGCCTCGGCCCGCAGCACATGCACGGGCGAGGGGCAGCGTTGTCGACCCGTGTAGCGGGAGC
>NW_014012864.1:10000-20736 GCF_000611645.1 Monoraphidium neglectum
TATTAGTGGCAGCTGGCAAACAATGCTTGCATGCACACTGTGAGCAGCGCATGCGCCAGGTGAAGCTCCAGATCAACCGCATGCCAATCCAGGCATGCATATATGCACCCAAAATTGAGGGTGTGCGGGTTCCAAAGCGAAACCAGGGGTGCAGATGTGGCAGTGAAGAGTGTGGAACTATGCAGGACACGTGCATCAAGACATGTCGGAGGAAACCTGCACAGCCGCGCCCCCCGTCAACGGGCCAGCAAAGGCTTGCAAACCGTCCAAGCGCCCCACGTCGCAACCTCCCGCAGCGTGCTGAGCCAGCTCATGCGTTGCAGCCTGCGTGGAGTCACGCCGAGGCCGCTGAGAAACAGGCAGCCGCACCCGCTTAGGGCTTGGCAGCTCGGCAGCCAAGACGAGCTCGCAACCCCCTCCTCCGTCCAACCTCCGAAACTTGAGCACATCCGAGGGCACAGAGCACAGTGCATCATGCATCAGGGTGGTCAGGGAGTCCAGGTCTGGGAACATGTGCTGGATGCAAATTGTTCGCCCTGACCCGTCCCGCTGCCCTTGCGTGTAGAAGGCTGCAAACACCGTCTGCATGTCAGTCAACACGCTCAGCACCGGCACGTTGGAGTCAAGGCTTGCACAGATCCATGTGGTCTTGGCCTGCCGTATGCTTTGCTGCACCACCTTCTTCTGCAGCTCCACAGTTGCCACCACTGCACCTCGCATTTCAACCGCCGCACGACGAACGACCACAAGCGCATCTGGCCTACAGGCGATGCTGAAGGGCAGCTCGGCGCCACCTGTGCAGGGGCGCACCTTCAGCACCTGGCTCCCGTCCAAGTGGGCGCTCCACGTCAAGTGCCCAGGCAGCCGCACCTGACAGCGTTGGTGGCGGGCAAGGTTTGCCTCGCATCAGTGCTCAGGCAGCTCCAACGTTAACACCAGCATAACAGAGCTTGTGGCAGAGTTCATCCACTGGTAATGAGCGCCGCCTGGAATGTGCATTCGCAGCTGATGAACAGCCGCAAGCAATCATCGGATGATCGGCGCATGGAGTCGCGGAGCCGCATTTCCACAGCGCTGGGGGTGGATGGCATTGCCTCGTTGAGTGGTGAGTCGATTGCAGAACACTGATTGTATGACTTACTGGAATGAAATTGGTCTTGTTCAGGCAACGGGCCTGCCTAATCATGTGACTACCGCCCAAGATGGCTGCACTGATGCAGTGCAGCATGTCTGAGCGCAGTTGCTGACCTGCAGAAACAACTATCAGGCGACATTTTCAAAAACATGGCCCCAAGTTTTGAACACGTCACCGGAGTTTATGGATATTGAAGGCGTCGGAAATAAGTTGTTTACCACGGTCAGAAACCAGAAGTGCATAATCCCCTTGAAAACATCCTGCAGGAGATCTGCGACGACCCACCTTATCCTTCAGCATCTGCATGTATTCCTCCGTTTGCTTGGCCTCGAGCTTGTTCTCGCCCCACTGGTGCTCTGTCGGATCTGTGAGGTTTGTGATGGCCTCTGCTCCCAGGTCGTCCTCGCCGGCGATTGCCCACCAGATCTTAAGGGAGCCTTCCACCTGAGGAAAGTCAGCAAGCAGGGAATCGACACGATGGATTCCCTGCAATTGGAGCCCATTCTGTTCAGGTGCATTTGCACGAAGCATGATGAGCGAGGCACCAGTCGGCAGCAGGTCAGAAAATGTAGTGCCCTTTGGCAAGCAGAGTATGCAGAATCCAAGTCTGCGTGCCTGCTCCCTACAGCTCAGACCAAGCATGCATGCATGTGCTGTTTTGCTCCGAAGCACCTGCACCAGGTCTTCCAAGGTGATGGACGAGGCGTGGCGCAGAGCATTCCTGGCCCTGAGCAGCAGGGCCATCAATTTCTCCGCCTTCTCGGAGACATACTCCAGGATGGCAATCAAGCCGGCAGTGTCTGCAGCAACACAGCAGTGGCGGGTTGTAGCGAGTCAGGTGCCCGGGGTGCCTTCCGCGGTGGCCCATGGTGTCCAAGGGCAAAATTGACAGGCAGACTCCCCCACTCCAAGTGCCGCCGGCGACATGTCAGCGGCTGCCCCAGCGGCGACCACCTCCAAATGCGTTGGAGCTTCACGGCGTCTTGTTGCGTAAACACGCTGCGCATATGCTGCACCAGGTCATCGGAACACAAACAAACTCCGCCCACCCCGATGGACAGCTGCCATGATGGCTCCCCTCCTGTCCTCCTCCGCCAGGTCTAACAGAGCAGCAGCAACGCCGTCATCCAACTGGTTGACTTCCAGAGCCGCCTTGTCGAAAAAGTCGGGATCCTTGTCAGGAAAGAGCCCAGGCAGCGCCAGCACCAGCTGATGCCTTGAAGTTGTCGGCGAAGCCATGGTGACTGGGCCAAGCCTGCGCACGCTACCTTGAGCAACCTGTGGCAAGCAGGACACATGTGCATGAATGATTGACCTGGCATTGTAACCAGCATGGCGATGAAGCCAGCATCAAGCTCAGGGCAGCACTGCACCTCTCAGCAGGCACTCAGTGCAGTTGGCCGTCGTGCACTGGTTGTGCGTCAGCTATGCCAAGCAAGGCCCCCAGCCAGCGCAAGCGCGTGGCAACAACTACCAGGCACCCCTTAAGCCCCTCCCGAGAAGGCTGCAGGGCAGTGTTTCACGGATGAACGGACGGGGTTGCTGCCCTCGAAGACCCAGCCGGCACGGGTACCTGGTGTAGATAGCACCTAAAGCTACGAGCGCGGATGATGTGCCAAGATTGAGCGAAGAGGCTGCCGAAGTGCGGTGGAGGTGTTCGAGATCATGAGAATGGGTTACGTAACAACGTAAGTGCGCACCCAAGTTATTTCCTTTGTTACTAGAGTCTTATGATACTATCACCATCGAAAATTAAGCGGAGTAAATGCGGCGTGAAGGCAACCAGCTGGAAAGACATTGCTGGAGTGGTGCAAGCTGGGTGCGACACAGGTGGGCGTTGGAGCTGCAGCTGCTACAGAGCGGCAGGGCGCGTCATATCCTTGGAGGAGAGCTCCCAGAATGCAAGCGCGGGCCGAGTAAAAGATAAAGACAAGCCTTAAGCATACATGCCATCAACGAACACCGACAATCAGGACATCTCTTTTTGATATGCGCACACATGCGCACACACACGCACGCACGTGTCAGGATCGTGACCATGACCGACAGGGCATTTGTGATCATGGCTAAGACAATCACAGACCTTGCAAAGCTCAGATGGTTCATCCAGTTGGGGGCCGAGTGCGACCTCTCGCTGCACGGGGTTGACCATGCATGTCTATCCACTACCTGTTGATGCTTGCCATGATTGTTGACCATTCAAATCTGCCTTGTAAGAAGGAATCCTGCGATTCCTCATCATCATACTTTCATCACCATTAATGATCTTGTGCTGCATATAGTAGAGTGTTGCATGCGGAGGTATGGGCGTGCACATTCCACTTGGCTGCATGCAAGGCCCAATTGTGTGCAGCGGTGTTCTACCAGCAAAGCACTTGCTGGTAGAACATATTGCTTACATGGCAAAGGACTTGGACAACCGACTTCAGCTGACTGGTATCAAACACTGTGGCACTCCTGGAAAAATGACGTTGTCACCTCCACTGAGAATAATGCTGTTCGTTACACTTGCACCTTGTTTGCAAACACAGTGGCCAACAATGCTATACAGCCGCTAGCCACTGATTGCGCAGCACTCTCAAGGGACTCCTCGATGGCACTGACCCTCTCCTGCAGGCTGCGCTTTTGCTCAAACTTTTCCTTGAGGGCATTCACCCCACACAGATGCAGGCCCACCAACTCGCCATGGTACATCACCAAAGCCCCTCCTGAGTCGCCAGGCCATGTGTCAGAGCTGTACACCAAGTGGTGCTGCTGTCGGCTGAGCTTCACACCAGTTGCAGGCAGCACCGCGACGCCGCTGTGACTCCAGTCTGGGAGGTCCTCGAGTACGCCCAGCTGGAAGGCACACATGGCTAGCTGCTTGCCCACAAGAGTGAAAGAGGGGTCGCTGTAAAGTGGCAAGTGCGCGTTGAACTCGCCATCAGTGGCGAGCACAGCGTAGTCCAGCTCCTGATCCTTCACCTCCACTACCAACCGCAGCATCTCCTCCGACCCGGGAAAGAAAACCCTCACCGAGTTGCCAACCTCCAGCCCAACGAGGTTGTGCGCGGCTGTGACAGCTTTCTGTGCACTCACACACACGCCCAGCCCAGCAAACTTCCTGCCGTGAATGCTGCGCCTGTCACTGCTGCTGGTGCTCATCCCAGGCTCTGCTGTCTTGATCTCTGTCAGGAAAATAGAGCTTCTCATCAGCTGCGGTGCGTCCACCGAAATTATCCGTCCGCCTGCGGACGACGGGTACAGCAGCATGGCAACCAAGGAGCGGACGTGGAGCGCAACACAACCCAGCAAAGCCCAGCAACAAGACAGTGGGATGAGGTGCTGGTACGGGGGGACAACATGGGCCCCTGTGCGGCCAGCAGAGCAGGTCGGCTGGAGAGCCGCAAGGGTAAAAGTAGCAGTAGAGTCGCATATCAAAGGGCTACCTCCTGCTGTGCACAGGCGGACATGATGCAAGCAAGCTATGCATAGATCTGCTGCCAAAAACTCGCATGTGGCTGCGTTCCGCTTGCACGCATGGTACACGGGCTGACTCCAGACTCTGATGCATGCAACGTCTAGTGCGCAAGCGCATGCATGGAACACGCGGGGCACAGCAAAAAAAGCTGCTTGGATTGCAATGCGACTCACTTGTCGAAGTCAGCTTTGCCACTTGGTCAGCCAGTGCCTCGATCTTTTTCACCAGGTCACCTGGTAAAAACCGGATACAGAGCAAGCATGTTGGTAGTGTAGCAAGCAGGACACAAAACCAGGCTCTTGACAGCTGAGCTTGAACACGCTGCCCGTTTGCCACACGGGGTCATCAGAACACAAAGAACCTTGCCCACCCCGATGGACAGCTGCCTCGATGGCCGCCCTCCTGTCCTCCTCCGGCAGATCCAGCAGACCAGCAGCCACGTCGCTTTGCATCTGGGCAATTTCCAGAAACGCCTTGCCGCGAAACTCGGGATCTTTGTCGGGGAAGAGCCCAGGCAGCGCCCGCACAAGCAGTTGCCTTGCAGTCGGCGAGGCCATGGTGACTGGGCCAAGCCTGCGCACGCTATCTCCCTTGAGCAACCTGTGGCAGGCAGCACACGTGTGCATGAATGATTGACCTGGCATTGAAACCAGCATGGCGTTCAAGCCAGCATCAGGCTCAGGGCAGCACTGCACCTCTCAGAAGGCACTCAGTGCAGCTGGCCGTCGTGCACTGGTTATGCGCCAGCTATGTCAAGCAAGGTCCACAGCCAGCGCACATGCCTGGCAAAAACTAGGCGTCCCTCAGCCCCCTGCCGAGAAGGCTGCAGCGCAGCACACCGACAGGATGCGCCAGGACGAGCTGCTCCAAGGTTCGAGGGGCCCCAGCCCTCGCAGACCCAGCCGGCACGGATACCTGGTCTAGATAATAACTACAGCTACAAACGCGAAGGACGTGTCTGCATTCAGCGAAGAGGCTGCCGAAGTGCAGTCGACGTGTTCAATATACCGCGAGGGGATGGGTTGTGCGCACCCAAGTATTGCTCCTTTACTAGTACTATCACCACTGGAAAGCAAGCGGAGTAAACGCGGCGAGAAGGCAACCAGTTGGAAAGACACTGTGAGAGTGGTTTGAGCTGGGTGCAAGACTGCGCCCTGCAGCTGCGGCTGCTGCTGCAACGGCAGGGCTCGCCATTTCCTTGGAGGAGAGCCAGAACGCAAGCGCGGGCTCAGCAGAAATTACCCAGCCAGTCAAGGTTGCAGGACTCAGGGTGTTTTGGTGATGTGCAGGCAGTTGCGAGCGTTTGCTGTGCTGTGTTGCGGCAGCGGTGTTCAGTGCTGAGTCATGCCGGTCCGATTGGCTGTCCTCGGCATCCCTTTGTTGTGCATCTTTCGTCATGTGTTGCACACAGATGTTTCACCTCCTGCACATTTCCCAGGCACAAGCCATGTGACGGTTTTTTTGGCGCCCCACCGACGACCCCCCCATGGCAGGCCACGGCCTGGACCAGTCGTGCATACAGCCCCTGCCTCCAGGCGGTGGCGTTGGCCACCACCTTGCCCTCCCAAACAAATCTTGTGCACATTCCTCCCCGCCTGGCCGTGTCTGCTGGGCCATTTGCGCATCCACTGCTTGAGCGCCCTTCAGCGGCGGCTCCCTTGATGAGCGACATCCTGTAATGCAAGGGGGCTGCTGAATTGCCAGCTTACAAGACATGAAGAGATAGCACAAGCTAATGCCAGTGCACAAAACACCCCTGGGATTTGTGACGCTTCCCAGGGGTGGTGCATCGGCACGAGTGCGCTATGGTGGCAGTTGGTCAGGAGCCGCATTTTCCAGCTGCAGCCATCAAAGCACCAGTAAACACCAGGCGCAACACAACACCTGCGCAACGCCGCCCCTCCAACAGCACGGGATTCTGTGCTGCTGTGGTGAGACGAGGCAGCCTGTGCGGCGCCCCTGCCGCTAGCTTCATGTATGTTGGGGGAGCTGATGCCCGGTTGCCCCAGCAACACCCCGCGGCTGCCGGCGGTGCTGACAACGCCGACATCGCCGCCCAAAGCTTTGCTGTGTTTCATCTGCTAGGTTTACCGGCTGCGGCAAAGATCTCCACATCTGGAAAGCCCCCGCGCCTTTCACATTTCAACCGCCCTGCGCTTCTGCGCCGCCACGGAGGCTCTGGCTGCTGCTGCAGAGGTCCCATGCAGTCGCATGCCCCGGTGCCCCTGTGACGCCCGGCGCCTCCACTGCTGCCAGTGCTGCTGACGAGGGGCACGGCAAATACCACAGGCACCCGCCGGCCCCCCTCCCTCGCTGCATCGAGCACGCCCGCCTGGCTGCCAGCGGTGCCTTCCTGCGTACCGCCGCCGCAGCAGGCGCTCGCAAGGTGCGCAAAGCGCTGTGCGAAGCGGGCGCCCCCTTCGGCAAGCTCGGCGCGGCTGAGGCGTGGCTGCACTCTGCGCAGGGCCTTGTGGTGCGCCTTCATGGAGCTCTGGGCCCGGGAACAAGGATTGCAGCCAGGTATGCATTGACCCAGGAGATAGTTGGTCTCGGTCACCTCTGCCTTGGCGCGCCGCCCGCAGCCTGAGCTGTGACCCACCCAACTGCTGGTTGCGCCTGCACGCATCCCCCACCTCATCTCCACCTCTCCCTGTGCCTTTCGCCACTCTGCCTGCCACTCCTTGATCTGGGTCGTGAGCTTCAGCGCCCTGGCTGCCCTGGCAGGCTCGGCACCTCGAGCCCCCCCTTTGTGCCGCTTTTCCCACGGCCGGTGCCGCTGGTCGCGCTGCCCCCGCGCCGCCACCGGCTCGAGGACGGAGCTCGGCACATCCGCAGCAGGCGCTTGGTTTTGTGGGCGCGCGCTCGCGGGACCGTCGCAGTGATGCTCGTGTGCAGGGGCTGTTGGAGGGGGCGTCGTCGCGCCGCTGTGCATCGTCGGGCGGGCGCTGGTCGATGACAATTCTGTGCAGCATCGTCGGCTACCCCTCATAAGCTCCTCCTTATCCTGCTGCTGCTGCTGCTGCTGCTGCTGCTGCTGCTGCTGCTGCTGCTGCTGCTGCTGCTGCTGCTGCTGCTGCTGCTGCTGCTGTTGGTGGTGGTGCTCCTGCGCATGCCCTGGCTTCTGCCCGCCATCAGCGT
Organism: Monoraphidium neglectum; assembly: GCF_000611645.1. Classification (NCBI taxonomy): domain Eukaryota; kingdom Viridiplantae; phylum Chlorophyta; class Chlorophyceae; order Sphaeropleales; family Selenastraceae; genus Monoraphidium; species Monoraphidium neglectum. The sequence continues at coordinate 17,734 of NW_014012864.1, forward strand.
GCGCACTCCCAGCTTTTGAAATTCAGCCTCCATGTCTGCCAGGGCCGCCTGTTGTTTCTCCAGCCAGCCAGGTTCAATGTGCTTGCACCGGTCAAGCTGCCGCCGCCTGCCAGCACTGCCACCTCCGCCTGCTGCACCAGTCGGATCATGGCTGCAGGCCGTGCCGACATCGGCGCCAGCGCCGCGGCTGCCGCCGCTGCCTCCGTTGCTGCAGAACGGGCCGCTGGTAAGATGGAACTGGCTTTGAAGGTCACCTGTCGCTGCGCTTTCTGCGGCCGCATCATCTAGCTGCTCATGTGCAGCAGCATGTGCGCCATTTACGGGGCGTGCGCCCGGCGCCTTGGCGTCCGCGCCCACGTCTGCAAATGTTCCACGCGCGTTGCCGTGCACCTGAGTGCATGCGGCTGGCAGCTGAGAATTGAACGTGTGTGCAGATTTTTGCCCTTGGTGTTGAGCTCGGTTGTGTTCCCGATCACCATCCTGCTGCTGCTGCTGCTGCTGCTGCTGCTGCTGCTGCTGCTGCTGCTGATGATGATGATGATGATGATGATGATCTTGCTGGTCCTTCTGCGCCGCCTGCTCATTAGTTGTGCTAGCTCCGCAGCCTCCAGCCCGCGGCATAGCCAGCTCTCCCTGCTCCTGCAAGCTGGGAAGGGGGGACCACCATCAACAGACGATCCATCGTCAAACAGCATTACAACGCCACCCCCGCTGCTGCGCAATCACAGACCAAACATTCTGCCAGTGGCCATGCAGGGGTTGGACTGCTGCTCAGGGGCCTGAGTATGCGGCCACCGCGCGGCCGGCCGTCACCTACCTGCTGACGTGTCGCGCGTACCGGGCCAGGTGGGGCCGCACAAACGGCAGCCGAAGTACCTCCTGGGTGCTGGGACGCTCTGCGGGGTCCTCCCGCAGCAGCGCGTCAACCAGGGCCCGCAGCTCCGGGCTGTAGCGGGCCGGCACATGGCGGAAACCGCCCCTGGGAGGTTGCGTTGTGAAAGACGGTGCGCAAGTGTCTCACCGTCGTGCAAGGACAAGAACGCCAAGGTGGCCTTGCAGCTGCGCGCACGTGCGCTCGAAACGGCCGCAGCAAAGGCCACCAACGAAACGTGGTGTTGTGCGAGTCTGTATGCGCACTGCGACGGCCGTCTCACTTTGGCCCCATGGCCGACTATTGCGTTGGGGCATCCAGCCGTGCCAAGCAGCAGGCGGGGCAGCTCACCCTGATGCATGCTTGGCTAGCTCCCAGGGGCTACGACCGTCAAGGGCGCAGCGCAGCGCCAGCAATTCGAGCAGCACGCAGCCGAGTGCCCTGTGGGTGCAACACACGTGACAGGTGGACATTGGCGCGAATCACAAGGCCAAGGGCGGGGGCCGCCAGAGAGGAGTGCACGCACGAGCGTGCGTGCGCGGCTGTCTCAGGGCAGCGCTTTGGGCTTGGTGCGCGTGTAAATCTAGTGTGGTCAAAGCGCTAAGGATGCGGGATTTGAACCATGGTACGTGTGCAGGTTGCCCAGAATGAGCGAGAGGCAGATTCATGCTCTCCCCAAACTCATTCGTACCAGACGTCATCTTTCGTGCTGTAGGCGGCATGATCTGGGCAGGGTTCTGGCGTTGCAGAAAGGGGACAGCCGGCGCAGGGGTGTCCATGGATTGGGATTCACCTTGATGGTAAGCAAGGGGTAGGACGCATGCCGGGGGAAAAAGGACGCGCCAAGCATGCAGCTGCGGACGTCCCCAGGAGCACGCTTGCCCACCACCCACCAGGGCTGGGGCAGCAGGGCTCCCAATCAGTCAAGTCTGCAACACCGCCCGAGGCAACGCCAGGGCGCGCGCCAACCCGATGCCTCCAATCTTCGTTCAGCACGAGCAGTTGGGTGGAGCGGAGGGGTTTGAAAGCGACAGCTGCTGCCCAGCAGATGGGGCAGCCCAGGCCTCCAAAAACAGCAGGGTGCTCGAAATTGTTGTGCTAGAAAGTGTGCTCCATTGGGCTGCCTCGATGCTCCCAAGCTTTTTCACCGCGCCCGGAGGAGTAAGACTGCACTGCAGACGTGCCACGAAGATGGCCGCAAGCTTGGGGCGCACCCGCCTGTGCGCCTTCCCGGCTGCAGCGCTGCTGCAGCAAGCCCCCAACCAAGCACCCCCTCCGACCCCCTCAGCATCAGACATTCCTTGAGCAGGCCCCTTAAACCAACTCCCACCTTTAGCAACCCTGCCTCTGCGATAAGTATATTTTTGATGCCGAAGTCCCCATGCAGGATGGCTCTGCTGTGGATGTGCGCCAGCCCAAGCGTGATCTGGACGAACCTGCGAGCATTGGTGTTTACATGCAGCGAGGCAGTCGGCCGCCCGGCCCGTGCGCACGCACCCACCCACAGAGCCTCTCCCAGCCTGCCGCACAGGTTGCAGCCACCAGCCACGCCGCTCCCATGCTCGAAGCAAAAAAAACTGTTATTAAAGTCCCCGGACCCCAGGGTCTGCGAGGACCCACGGTCAAAGCCGCACGCAGCACCCGCAGCGCGCCCGACAAGACGACCCCTGGAGCCCCGTGGGCTCACATGAACATCACTTCGTCCTCCGACAATGGCCGCCGCGCCGCCGCCCTGTGGGCGATAAATCCCGCCAGGTCGGCATACCTGCAGAACTCACTCACAAAGTGCAGGCAGCCGGCCTGCGCGCATCGGACGAGCCGCGTGCGATTGCATGCAATGGACGTTGTGCAAGCGCCGACCAGCTTGACTGCCTGCAAGGCGTTGGACGTGCCCCGCTCTGGCGTTCGCCTCGCGCCGACCCAATTCCTTCTGGTGGAATCGCTGGAGCTGCAGCAAAGCGCTGCTGCCACGTGCGCGGAGGGGCGTCGGCAGGGGCGCCGCGGCCGGCCCTCACCTCCTCGAAGCACTCCAGGTAACGCACCACGTTCAGGTGCTCCTGATTCACGCGGTCGGGTCATGCGCATCCAGGAGAGACGTGCGGGTCGGCAGGGGGAGGGGCGGGGGCTAGGCG